>NC_051081.1:9448694-9578343 GCF_004664715.2 Peromyscus leucopus
GGGGGCTCCTCAGCTATTGGCTGATAGTAGATGTGTTTCCACTAGTTTGGATATTTGTCCCTGTACTTTTTCCAATTGTGGTCTCAATATCTCTTGCTCATATAATTCCTCCTCTCTCTTGCTGGTTGGACTCCTGGAGCTCCACGTTAGGCTTGACCATGGATCTCTGCGTCTGCTTCCATCAGTCACTGGATGAGAGTTCTATCATGACAGTTAGGGTGTTGGACCATCAGATCACCAGAGTAGGTCAGGTTGGGCTTTCTATCGACCATTGCCAGTAGTCTATTGTGGAGTTATCTTTGTGGATTTCTGGGTACCTCTCTCACACTCTGCTTCTTCCTATTCCAATGGGGTCTTCATTTATCACAGTATCTCTTTCCTTGTTCTCCCACTCTCTTCCTGATCCAGCTGGGATCTCCTGCTCCCCTAAGCTCTCTTTCCCCTGACCCTTGTCCTCCATTACCCCCCATTACCAGGATGCTCATGTAGATCTCATCCATTTCTCTGTTGTTGGGTGATCCCTGTGTCTTTCTTGGGGTCCTCTTTACTAGGTATCCTCCTTGGAGTTGTGAGTAGCAGTGAGATTATCCTTTGCTTTACATCTAGTATCCACTTACGAGTGAGTACATATCTTGTTTGTGTTTCTGAGTCTGGGTTACCTCACTCAGGATGATTTTTTTTTCTAGTTCCATCCATTTGCCTGCAAACCTCATGATGTAATTGTTTTTTCTCTCCTGAATAGTACCACATTTTGTTTATCCATTCTTCAGTTGAAGGTTGCTTCCAGGTTCTGGCTATTACAAATAATGCTGTTATGAACATAGTTGAGCTTGTGTCCTTGTGGTATGTTTGAGCATTTCTTGGATATATGACCAAGAATGGAATATCTGGGTCTTGAGGGAAATTGATTCCCAATATTCTAAGAAAGCACTATATTGATTTCCAAAGTGGTTGTACAAGTTTGCATTCCCAGCAACAAAGTAGAAGTGTTCTCCTTGCTCCACATCCTCTCCAGCATAAGCTGTCTTCAGTGTTTTTGATCTTAGCCATTCTGACATGTGTAAGGTGGTATCTCAGAGTCCTTTTGATTTGCATTTCCCTAATGATTAAGGATGCTGAGCAATTCCTTAAATGTCTTTCAGCCTTTTAAGCTTCTTCTGTTGAGAATTCTTTTGAGCTCTATATCCCATTTTTTAATTGGACTGTTGGGCATTTTGATGTCTAATTTATTGAGTTCTTTATATATTCTGGATATCAGCCCTCTGTCAGATGTGGGGTTGGTGAAGATCTTTTCCCATTCTGTAGGCTGCTGTTTTGTCTTGTTGACCATGTCCTTTGCCCTACTAAAACTTGTCAGTTTCAAGAGGTACCATTTATTAGTTGTTTCTCTCAGTGTCTGTGCTACTGGTGTTATATTTAGAAAGTGATCTCTGGGGTCAATGTGTTGAAGACTACTTCTTACTTTCTCTTCTATCAGGTTCAGAGTAACTGGATTTATGTTGAGGTCTTTGATCCACTTGGACTTAAGTTTTAGGCATGGTGAGAGATATTGATCTATTGATATTGATATGATATTGACATGCAGTCTTCAACATGTTGACATCCAATTATGCCAGACCATTTGTTGAAGATGCTTTCTTTTTTCCAAGGTACAGTTTTGGCTACTTTGTCAAAAATTATATGTTCATAGGTGTGTGGATTAATGTCAGGGTCTTCAGTTCGATTCCATTGGTCCACATGTTGGTTTTTATGTCAGTACCAAGCTGTTTTTATTACTGTAGCTCTATAGTAGAGCTTGAAGAAAGGGATTGTGATGCCTCCAGAGGTTGTTTTATTATACAGGATTCTTTTGATTATCCTGGGTTTTTTGTTTTTCCATAGGAAGTTAAGTATTGTTTTTCCCAGGTCTGTGAAGTATTGTGTTGAGATGTTGATGGGGATTGCATTGAATATGTAGATTGCTTTGGTAAGATTTGGTTGATTCTACTTATCCATGAACCTGGGAGATCTTTCCATTTTCTGACATCTTCAATATGTTTTCAGGGACTTAAAGTTCTTATCATACAGATCCTTTGCTTGCTTAGTTAGAGTTACCCTAAGGTATTTTATATTATTTGTGGCTATTGTAAAAGGTGCTGTATCTCTTATTTCTTTCTCAGTTCATTTGTCATTTGTATATAGGAGGGCTACTGATTTTTTTGAGTTAACCTTGTATCCTGCTACATTGCTGAAGGTATTTATAAGCTATATGAGTTCCTTGGTTGAATTTTTGGGGTCCCTTATGTATATTATCATGTCATCTGCAAATAGTGAAAGCTTGACTTCTTCCTTTCCAATTTTTATCCCCTTGATCTCCTTATGTTGTCTATTTGCTCTGGCTAGAACTTCAAATAATATATTGAATAAGTATGGGGTGAGTGGACAGCCTTGTCTTGCCCCTGATTTTAGTGCAATCTCTTTGAGTTTCTCTCCATTTACTTTGATGTTGGCTGTTGGCTTGCTGTAAATTGCCTTTATTATGTTTATGTATGTTCCTTGTATTCCTGATCTCTCCAAGACCTTCATCATGAACAGGTGTTGGATTTTGTCAAATGCCTTTTTAGCATCTGATGAGATGATCATGTGGTTTTTTTCTTTCAGTTTGTTTATATGGTATATTACATTGACGGACTTTCACATGTTGAACCATCCTTGCATCCCTGGGATGAAGCCTACTTGATCATGGTGGATAATTGTTTTGATGTGTTCTTGGAGTCTGTTTGCCAGTATTTTATTGAGTATTTTTGCATCAATTTTTACGAGGGAGATCAGTCTGTAGTTCCTTTTCTTTGTTGTAGTGTGAGATTTCTCCAACTTCTTTATGTGGGCATGTAGTGCTATGAATTTCCCTCTTAGCACTGCTTTCACAGTGTCCCATAAGTTTGGGTATGTTGTACTTTCATTTTCGTTGATCTCTAGGAAGTCTTTAATTTCTTTCTTTATTTCTTCCTTAACCCATTGGTGATTCAATTGAGCATTATTCAGTTTCCATGAGATTGTAGGCTATCTATAATTATTGTTTCTGTTGAAATCTAACTTTAAACCATGGTGGTCTGATAGAACACAGGAGATTATTCCAATTGTTTTGTATCTGTTGAGATTTGCTTTGTGGCCAAGTATGTGGTCTATTTTAGAGAAAATTCCATGGGTGCTGGAAGAAGCTATATTCTTTTTTGTTAGGATTGAATGTTCTGTAGATATCTATTAGGTCCAATTGGGTCATGACATCAGTTAAGTCCTTTATTTCTCTGTTAAGTTTCGATTTGGGAGATCTGTCCAGTGGTGAAAGTTGGGTGTTGAGATCTCCCACTATTAATGTGTGGGGTTTTATATGTGGTTTAAGCTTTAGTAATGTTTCTTTTACATATGTGGGTGCTCTTGAGTTTGGGGCATAAATGTTCAAAATTGAAACTTCATCTTGGTGGATCTTTCCTGTGATGTGTATGTAATGCTCTTCTTGATCTCTTTTGATTGATTTTAGTTTGAAATCTATTTTGTTGGATATCAGAATGGCGATACCCGCTTTTTTCTTAAGACCATTTGATTGGAAAGTCTTTTCCCAGCCTTTTATTCTTAGGTAGTGTCTGTCTTTGAATTTGAGATGTGTTTCTTGTATGCAGCAGAAAGATGGGTCCTGCTTTCGTATCCATTGTGTAAGCTTATGTCTTTTTATAGGTGAATTAAGTCAATTGATATTAAGGGATATTAATTACCAGTGATTGTTCATCCCTGTTATTTTTGGTGGTAGTGTGTGTGTACTTCTCTTCTTTGGGGTTTACTGCTGTGGGGTTGTCTATTGCATGTGTTTTCGAGGGTGTATCTGACTTCCTTCCATTGGAATTTTCCTTCTAGTGCTTTCTGTAGGGCTGGGTTTGTGGATAGGTAATGTTTAAATCTGACTTTGTCTTGGAGTATCTTGTTCATTCCGTCTATGATGATTGAAAATTTTGCTGGGTATATTAGTCTGGGTTGACATCCATGGTCTCTTAGTGTCTGCATTACACCTGTCCAGGTCCTTCTGGCTTTCAAAGTCTCCATTGAGAAATCGGGTGTTATTCTGATGGGTTTGCCTTTATAGGTCACTTGGCCTTTTTCCTTTTCTGCTCTTAGTATTCTTTCTTTATTCTGTACGTTTAGTTGTTTAATTATTATGTTGCAAGGGAACCTTTTTTGGGGGGTCTATGGGCTTCTTGCATCTTCATAGGCATTTCATTCTTTAATTTGGGAAGGTTTCCTTCTATGATCTTGTTGAGTATATTTTCTGTGCCTTTGAGTTGGTATTCTTTTCCTTCTTCTATCCCTATTATTCTTAGGTTTGGTCTTTTCATGGTGTCCCAGATTTCTTGGACACTTTGTGTTATAACTTTTTTGGCTTTGATGTTTTCTTTGACTGACAAATCCATTGTATCCTCTACATCAGAGATCCTCTCTTCGATCTCTTGTATTCTGTTCGATATGCTATCTCACCTATCAATAAGAGAAAATAATTACTAACAATTAAATCCTTACCTCCTTACTTTCATCTTTATTTATTAACACAAGACCATAATTTAAGGGATTTACTGCTTACAATTCTGGGATGACATTTTGGCCATCTGCTAGTTGCTATGGAAAGGTAATTATTCCCACTGACCCAAAGAGACTATGACAAGGCCAGGCAGATGATAGGTGCCAAACACTGTTTCTTGTGCAAATTATGCTTTAATTCTCCATCTTTTATCTCAGCCCAGGTGTTATTCCTAGTTATAAAGATTCCCTATTTAACAATTAACTCAGAGCAAAAGTGCCTTTATGAACCAGGTTGCCTAGCAATGGGGTAAACTCCCCCTGCCCTAGCAGAAAGTGGCACAGCTGAGATAAGCTGACAGAGCAACTTATACTGACATATTGACTCCTAACAGTTTACCAAGCCAATTCTGCTCTCTTTTTCTCTAAGTCTCTGAGTGGGTTTGGGATTTTTCTGTTGCATCCTCTCTGCAGCAAACTTCATAGGCGTTTTGGCTCCAAATGCCAGTGGAGTTAGCTGCTTTCACATGTTCTCCCATGCAGATGGCTGGGTCTTTGGTTTCTTTTCTCCCCAGTGAGTTGTGGGCTTTCCCTGGACCCCCTCCTTGGACTGCTGCCAAATTAAGTTGCTCCTTTGAAAATCCACTCAAGCTTCTACTGTTCTGCACAAAAGCTTTCAGCCTCACATCTTCATCATCATTGTCAGGAGATTTGGTGAGACATTGGGGAATTCTTAAAAGGAGGAATTACTTAAAAGACAGAGTTTTTCTCACATTAAAATATGGGAAACATTATTATGATGGAGAGAGTTAGGTTTCTGTATAATTACACAATGTACAGTTAGATGAAAGGATGGGATTTTTGTAATATCAATTGTAAACATCTGTTTGATCATTTTTGTTTTATCACTAAAAATTGGTTAACATGAGTTTTACAACTTTTAAAACAAAGTTTTAGAAACAAGTTATTTTAGTTTAGATACAAATTTTAGAAAAACTTATTAAAATAGATCACAGAAATATTCAGAAACAGACAGAGGAATTTAAAGAAGAATCAATCTCAGCATTTCATTACAGGGTTAGAGAGGAACAGACTAAGGTTTTCAAACAGCCAACCTTAATTTATGCAGTAACCTTATAGGAATTGCCAAATGATAGATATTCCCCAAGTCTGTGTAAGAGCTGAATGGAATCTTGTGCAAATGTTAGATTTAAGGAGATTCAAGAAAGTGATAGTCTCATATGGCATGCATCAATCTTTTGTGAAGCAAATGTTTTACTTGTAATAAACTTGTAATAGAATTATCCCTCAAGACTGTAGAGACTTGATTCAGAAGTCTTGGAGCCTGTTCCTCAATTACAATGGAGGGCCTGGTGGAAAGATGAGGCTAAGACCATTGATCAATAAAGTAGGGACAGAGGTACATAAATCTCCCAAGACTGTAGTGGGTAGCCATTCCAGCTTGGATCTGGAAGTTCCAACCCCCATTGAGACTCTGGCAACTGTCACGCCTACGAGGCGGGGCGAGGGGAAGCGCCGGGGGACCCGAGAGCTGGAGGGGCCAGCGCTCGCTCTGGGCGCTCTCTCGGTGCCGGGACGCTGACCAGTGCAGATTGACTGTGTAGAGCTCCGGAGAACACCGCTGGACTGCATTACACCTTCCCCAGACCCTGCGACCTACCCATTACTTAATTTGTGAGTTTCGCCATTAAATAAATATCCTTTTAACTACGTGGAGTGGCCAAAATAATTTCTCCAATATCTGGCGCTCACGTGGGGCAAACTCCAAAGGCCTGGGCGGCTCCCGCCGTCTCCTCCCTAGCTGGCGGGTACCTAAACCCGCCTGCAAAGTTCCATATAACCAGGGAACACCTACACGGTTCCATTCCCGAAAAAGGGAGCAGCTAGTCCGATCTCAATTCCCTAGCTTAGCCCAGACCAGCGAAAGAGGCAGGAGAGTGCTAGCTCCGATTTCCGCCATCTCCACCATTCCGCCATTTCCCTCCGACTCCAGCCAAGATCGCCAGCAGGCCCTGTTTCGGAGCAGTACCAACGCCACCTGCTGGCTGAAAAGGGCTACTACACAAAAGGTAAGCATATTGTTTCAAGTAAAGGTACTTGATAATTTTACACCTTAAAATTGACTAACAAATTTTGAGTAATTCGTGTAATATGGCCGACAACATTACCTCACAAGAATTTAAAAACCTTTTTGCCTGTATGATGAATGACATCTTCCTGGAAATATACGACATTCCTAAGGCATATCTGGGCTATACCATTTTGGCATTCATCATAATAATTCACACAGTGTTCAAACACTGGTTTAAGAACAAAGATGAGTCATTATTGGGACTGATACAGGCTTTAAAAGATAACAATGAAGGCTTACAGAAAAAGATTCTTTCTCTGGAATCTGCTTTCAAAGATAGCAATGAAGGCTTAGAGAAAAAGATTCTCTCTCTGGAATCTGCTTTCAAAGATAGCAATGAAGGTTTAGAGAAAAGGATTCTTTCTCTAGAATCTGCTAATCAGGATTTACAAAACAGGCTTGTACCCAAAATTGATTTTATTGATAATAAATATAAATATTTAATGGATAAAACACTAACTCTCCAGAGTGAAGTTGTGGCTACTCAGACAGTATATAAGGAAGAAAGATTATCGTTAATTGATAGGATAAGGTCCATGGAATCATGCGTTTCTGAGGAACATAAAAACTTCTATGATTCCATGAGAAATATGGAGTCCCTTGCAAGAGAGGAGGTTCACTCCCTAGAACAGACCCTAGGTGCTCGTTTGCAAGCCCTAGAAGAAACTCTCAGTAAACATGACAAGGGAACTAATAAGCAGAAGGTCAAGACCATAGAGGTTATAACATCTCCAAATGGCTCTCATACAATGGCTTATCCTGTTATCGTCCATGAGAAGCCAGCAGATGACACACACCCCGAGCCATATATGACATATACATTACAACCAATTTCAACAAGGGACTTTAAAAATATAAAGGAAGCAGTAGTTACGTATGGGATACAATCCACATATGTAAAACAGATGTTAAATTCGTGGTCTACCTCACATAGAATCATTCCAGATGACTGGCATCAGTTAATTTCAGCTGTTCTAGAATATAGTCAGCAGTTACAGTGGAAAAGCTGGTTGAGAGAAGAGGCAAAAAATTTAGAACAACAAGGTAAAATCAGAGGTTTTGTGATCTCCCAAGATCAAATACTTGGTGAGGGATGTTTCGCTGACAGGAATGTACAAGCCACTTATGATGAGCATACAATATCCCTATGCCGTACAGCAGCTCTAAATGCTTGGGAAAAAATTCCAGAACCTGGAAAACCAACTGAGGTATACACAAAGATATTTCAGGGACCGCAGGAACCCTTCACTGATTTTTTACAAAGACTGAACAGAGCTATAACAAGAGCTGTGTCAGACAAAGAATTAAGAAAAGTATTAACTGAGTCCTTGGCATTCGACAATGCTAATGCAGAATGCAAAAGAATACTTAGACCATTAAAGATCAGATCAGCTCCTTTGGAAGAATGGATTCAATATACTAATGGTGTTCAGTCTCTTAACTACAGTAATGAGGCTTGGATAGGAGAGACAAATCCCAGAGGTGAAAAAAGGCCCCGTGTTACCAAATGTGTTAAGTGTGGTACACCAGGTCATATAAGTAAAAACTGTACATGGGGTACTCCTAGAAGCAATACTCCTTCTAGGAATAGCCTAAACAGGAGACCCCAACCACCTCCTGGATTATGTAGAAGATGTGGCAAAGGCCGACATTGGACCAGTGAGTTCAGATCAAAAATAGATATACAAGGCAACCCTTTACTGGTGGGAAACGCCTCAGGGGGCCTCTTGCAGGCCCCCAAACCAAACGTAGTACGAACATTCCCTGCCACTGTGGAAGAAATTCCTCTCCAGGACAACTGAATAAACCAATGCCTAATGTAAAAACTGATACTGCAATGGATGATAAAACAGCTTAGATAGCTGGATCACAGTTTACAAAGAACACTATAAAACAAATATTTTGGCAGACTTCCATAAATGAACAAAGACCAAAGCTTAGAATTCGAATTAATGGCCTGGTTCTGGAGGGCCTGGTGGACACATGTGCAGATGTGACTATAATTACACCAAAATCATGGCATCCAAATTGGCCTCTTCAAGAGGTAGATGTCCAACTGTTAGGGATTGGCACCCTATCTCAGATAAAACAGAGTTCGAGATGGGTTGAATGCATAGGGCCAGAAGGACAGAGAGGAAGGCTGAAGCCTTATGTAGCAAATGTAGCAATAAATCTTTGGGGCCGAGATCTGTTACAACAGTGGAATACCCAGATTAAAATTCCTACACTTTCAGAAAAGGAATACAGACCAATACATGTTTCTAGGAATAATATCATAACATGCTATAAAAATCAGTCACCAACCATTCAGGCTGTTCACAAACAGAGCACGACTGTTGCTGAACTCTCAGAAGTACCAACTGCCTTACCTTTAAAATGGCTAACTAATAAACCTGTCTGGGTTGGACAATGGCCTTTGACAAAAGAGAAGCTACAAGCTTTAGAACAGCTGGTTCAAGAACAGTTAAATGCTCAACACATTGAAGAATCTACCAGTCCTTGGAATTCTCCTGTATTTGTTATAAAAAAAAATCTGGTAATTGGAGAATGCTGACAGATCTGAGAGCTATTAATAAAGTAATTCAGTCAATGGGCTCCCTACAGACTGGGATGCCCTTGCCCTCTATGCTACCAAAAGAATGGCCTATAATAGTTATTGAGTTAAAAAACTGTTTCTTTACCATACCCTTACAGGAAAATGATAGAGAAAAATTTGCCTTCACAGTACCTAATTATAATAATTCTCAGCCAGTCAAGAGATATCAATGGAAGGTCCTCCCACAGGGAATGTTAAACAGTCCTACTTTGTGTCAATACTTTGTGCAGAAACCATTAGAGATAATTCGTGTAAAGTTTCCACAATCCATAATTTATCACTATATGGATGATATCCTATTAGCTGATCCAAAGTTAGATACATTGGAAAGCATGTTTGAAGAAGTAAAAAAGGTTTTGCCTCGCTGGGGACTGCAAATTGCTCCTGAAAAAATACAAAGAGGAGATTCTATTAATTACTTAGGATATAAGATAGAGCTACAAAAAATTAGACCCAAAAGGTACAATTAAAAAGAGATAGATTAAAGACTCTTAATGATTTTCAAAAGTTATTAGGAAGCATTTCCAACTTACTGGGTATCATGGGAATACCCAAAGATGGACTACAAAATTTGGCTAATACTCTAGAAGGGGACAAAGAATTAAATAGTCCAAGAGAATTATCAGCCGAAGCTGAGAAGGAATTGGCTCTAGTAGAAAAGACAATTCGAGAAGCACATGTGGATCGTGTGGATCCAGAACTTAAATGCATTCTTGTCATATTCCCCTCCAGACATTCCCCAACAGGTATTTTGATGCAGAGGGAAGATATTATATTGGAATGGATATTCCTACCACGTAAACCAAATAAGAAATTAAAGACTTATATAGAAAAGATCTCTGATTTGGTTCAAAAGGGTAAATTAAGACTTTACCAGTTGACAGGAATGGACCCAGCAGAAATTGTAGTACCATTAACTAATGAGGAAATTTCATCACTATGGAAAGATAATGAATACTGGCAGAGAGCCTGCAGTAACTTTTTGGGAGAGATTAACAACCACTATCCCAAAAGCAAGAGAATAGAATTCATAAAGAAGACTGAATGGGTCCTTCCTCACATTGTACGACAAAAGCCAATTTCTGGAGTCCTCACATTCTATACTGATGCAAATAAATCAGGGAAAGCAGGATATAAATCAGGAGACTTAAGTAAAGTGGTGCAAAGTCCATATAGCTCTGTACAAAAGGCAAAACTGTATGCCATTCTTATGGTACTGATGGACTTCACAGAACCCCTCAATATAGTCACTGACTCTCAATATGCAGAGAGAGTTGTTTTACATATTGAAACTGCTGAATTTATTCCTGATAATACAGAATTAACTTCATTATTCATACAATTGCAGGAAATCATCAGAAAAAGGGAACATCCTATATATATAACACATATCAGATCCCATACAGGTCTGCCAGGACCTTTAGCACAAGGTAATGATGAGATTGATCAGTTACTAATAGGTAATGTGCTAGAAGCTTCAAAATATCATAAGAAACACCATATAAATAGCAAAGGTTTGAAGAAGGATTTCTCCATCACTTGGCAACAGGCTAGGGATATTGTGAAAAAATGTCCTACTTGTTCCATCTATAACCAAACTCCATTACCTGCAGGGAATAATCCAAAAGGTATACAAAGAAATGAAATTTGGCAGATGGATGTGTTTCATTTTGCAGAATTTGGAAGATTAAAGTATGTACATCATACCATTGACACCTATTCAGGATTTCAATGGGCAACTCCTATGAGTTCTGAAAAGGCTGATTCTGTGATTACACACCTATTAGAAGTTATGGCCATCATGGGAATACCTGTACAAATTAAGACAGACAATGCCCAGCATATGTCTCCAATAAAATGAGACAGTTCTTTGCTTATTATAATATAAAGCATGTTACAGGTATACCACACAATCCCACAGGCCAAACAGTCATAGAGAGATCCAATCGAACTTTAAAGGATATGCTAAATAAACAGCAACAGGTAACAATGACCCCTAGAAATAGACTGCATAGTGCCTTATTAACCTTGAATTTTCTCAATGCTAATAAGAAAGGAACAACAGCTGCGGAGAGACATTGGACAACAGACAAAACTCCTGAGCTAAACCAACCAGTTTATTTTAAGGATGTGCTGACCTCAGAATGGAAACCTGGATATGTTCTACGTTGGGGAAGGGGTTTTGCCTTTGTTTCTGCAGGAGAAGAAAAGCTATGTATACCAACAAAATTAATAAAAATTCGATTCGAACAGGAAAAACCCCTTGATGAAGAGAAGTAAAAGATCATCCACCAATGTGACATCTCTACAAGTTGTAAGAAAAATTTAACAATCAAAGGGTGGGATAGGGTTCTGTTTTTGTCTTTCCAGGATAATGGAAATACCCATCTTTCAAAACTCATAAGGCCTTGGATATCCGGATGTTTACAGCAGAAAGGAAGAATCTATTGGTACCAATCTACACATGGTAAAATCTCACTGTCTAACATCTTTCTCTCTATCAATCTAGAAAAGTTGTGGTTCCAATTCAATTATAGCCAAGCTGGCTTTAGAGATGGAATTGGCTCACTCCTTCTCTAAACCCAAGCATATTGCTAAAAGAAAAGTTTAAGAGATTCTTCAGTCCCATATCAGAAGAGCCCTCTGGTGTGAGACAGAAGGAAACCAATAAAAAGGGATCATTGTCTTCTAAATTCTAATTCTCTCCATGCTTACTCTTGATTTCTCAGAATCCTTTCTTACATGCTATGTCCTCTTTAAATCCAAACCTCCCATTTTTGATAACAAATAAGTTTTCCCAATACCAATCTCAGAAGTCACCAGAAGGAAGATGGGGCCCCAACAACAACAACTCTACCCAATCCAGAATGATGCCATGGTAATCATCATCATACTACACTTCTTGCCAGAATTTCAGACAATCTTACCCATTACTCTAAAACTTGCTGCAGAACCTACAGTTAGTCTAACTGAGATTTAACTATCTGAGCTTTCTCACAGTACCCAACAGAGATAACACCACCCCCTAAACGGCAGGAAGCAATTCTAAGAAAACGACGCCCCTTCTCCCTTAGGTTTCATAATTCTCAGGGTTATGGATGATGGTTATAGGGTTGGGGGTGGAAGAAAATATTAACTCAGGATTGTAAAAAAAAAAAAAAGGGGGGGGGGGGGGAAGAAGAAATGGAATGGATAGGTATAAGATATGATGGTAAATCATTGTATATACTAGTAAACAAACTTAGTAAAATAGCAACCTTAGATAATTTGCACTGTAATTTGTACTGTTATAGAATCTTATATGTTGATACAAATGTAGACTATTTTTATACTCCTGTTTAAGATAATTTGTATATTGATACAAATACAGAACTATATTTGTTATAATGTACATATATTTCTACTCTTATTTGAAACATTTTTATATTGATACAAATGTAAATTTATATCTGTCATACTTTATATATGTTCTACTTCTGTTTAGGATATTCGGTATATTGATATATATTTAATATTATTGTTATATTGCATATCGCACTATATATTCCTACCTCTGTTATAAATATCTTGTGTATTGTCACAATTTTGAAGTCATCGTTCTTCACCATACATTTGCTTATAGACTGTTTACCTTATTTACGTGAAGCCTTAGTCCTTAGGTTATTTCGATAGATAAGATTTATAGATTTATAGTCGCCTATGCTTGTCATCTCTATAGTTACGTTAGTTAGGTTATCCAGATTTACAGATACATAGGTTAGATGGGCAGGTAATCTTCAAACACTTCATAGACCTGGAGAATATGACATTTAAATAACTTAGAATTCTGTTGACGTGAGACACAATTGCTCCTGGCTGCACCAATTGATCCCGAGAGAATGTTGGGCTTCTAAGACATTTCCATTTGGAAGTTTGTCCTTTGGCACAAAATGACCTACTGGGCAAAGAACTGCCCTTGCCTTGATGGCTGACAGTACAAATGCAATGCTCTCCTTTCTGGACAAGCGGGACACAAGGAAAGCGACCACTGTACTCTGCCAAGACAGGGTAAGATGGTCTTTCAGAAATCTTGCTTCTGAAAATGGTCTGTCAGATACTCTAGGCCTGTAGCCAATTTGAATGCACCAACAATGCTGAGAAACATTAGGTGACTGTCCAGGCTGCCAGCTGTCTTGGTCTACTCTTGCAAGATTCCCGAAAGTTGCTTGCATCCATCTACCATTTCTCAGGTACCATTATGTTCCTTCTCAGGTCTTTGATGGATTGAAGACTAGCAGTTATAGTTACAACTTGGTATATATAATATCTTAGATAGAACATATTAAGTATTAGATTCAGGTTCTTTAGGATAGGACACCTTTGAATGATCTTTATAACATGCTGTTTACCTATGCTCTATACTTCTCTGGATTTTAGTATGTGTTTCTTGCTTGATATTGTTTGCATTGGTTGTAGTTCCATCTTATCTAGGTCATTATCTCTCATTATTTCTGGACAATATTTGATAACCATTCCTTTGTATATAGTCTTGTATTAGTTTAGAACCTTCTTATTTAGACAAAAAGGGGGAGATGTAGTGGGTAGCCATTCCAGCTTGGATCTGGAAGTTCCAACCCCCATTGAGACTCTGGCAACTGTCACGCCTACGAGGCGGGGCGAGGGGAGGCGCCGGGGGACCCGAGAGCTGGAGGGGCCAGCGCTCGCTCTGGGCGCTCTCTCGGTGCCGGGACGCTGACCAGTGCAGATTGACTGTGTAGAGCTCCGGAGAACACCGCTGGACTGCATTACACCTTCCCCAGACCCTGCGACCTACCCATTACTTAATTTGTGAGTTTCGCCATTAAATAAATATCCTTTTAACTACGTGGAGTGGCCAAAATAATTTCTCCAATACAAGACCAATTCCTTGGAGAGGAAGATTATACTAATATAGAAAAGCAATCTCTATATGATGACCACACTTTTGTTTTATGCTGTGTGATAGCCTTGGGTGCTTGGGCTAGAATTAAAGAAGTAGGACAGAAAATTGAGTCATTCACTAAGATATACAGGGCCCAAAAGAATCCTTCACTGATTTCTTACAATGATTGACTTCAGGAGTAAATTGAATGATATCCAATTTAGAAGGTAGTCAAATAATAGTTGAATCTCTTGTGGTATTGTATTCCCCAAAATATTGTGCATTCTAATAAACTTATCTGGGGTCAGAGACAGAGCAGCCACAATATTAAACATAAAGGATAGACAGTGGTAGCACACGCCTTTGATCCTAGCATTCCAGAGGCAGAAATCCATGTGTTCAAGGATAGAGACAGGCATGGTGACTCATCACACCTTTAATCCCAGAAAGTGAGCCTTTAATCCCAGGGAGAGCTGGTAGAAAGCAGAAAGGTATATAAGGTGTGAGGACCAGAAACTAGAAGCATTTAGCCTGGTTAAGCATTCAGGCTTTTGAGCAGCAGTTCTGCTGAGACCCATTCTGGATGAGGACTCAGAGGCCTCCAGTCTGAGGAGACAAGACCAGCTGAGGATCCGGTGAGGTGAGATAGCTGTGGCTTGTTCTGTCTCTCTGATTTTCCAGTATTTCACCCCAATACTTGGCTCTGTGTTTGATTTTATTAATAAAATTCTCTAAGATTCCTGCTACAATCTCAGGCTTTTCAAATGCTAATGCACAATGCAAAATGGAAATTAGATGTTAACGGCAAGATCAGCACCCTTGGAGGAATGGATCTGAGAAACAGTCAAAATTAATAAAGCTTGGGTAGGAGAGGTGATTTCCACAGGTTTGAAGAAAAATTGAAATGTCAAGTGTTTCAATTGTGGTAAACAATGTCACCTAGAAAGGGATTATAGACAGGGTTTTCCTAGAAACAATGTTTTTTTTCTAAGAATATTCCCAACAGAACACCCCTCCATCTGGAGTATGCAAAAGGTATGGCAAAGGCAGACATTGGTATAATGAATGTAGATCAATAAGAAACAATCAAGGCAATCTTTTACCCTGAGAAAACACATTAATGAACCTCTCAGAGGCACCCATGTCAAATTCAGTTCAGTCATTTCCAGACAACATGGAGGAAACTTCTTGCCAGAGCAATCAAAGAACCTAGTGTCTATTGTAAAAAAAATTCTGCTCTGGATGATAGAACAGCTGTAGAAGAGAAAACAAAAAAACTCAGGAAAAACTATAAAGTCAATATGTTGGCAAACTTCTATAAATGAACAAAGACCAAAAGTAAAAATATGAATAAATGACATCATCATTGAAAGTCTTGTAAACACAGGTACAAATGTAACAATAATTGCAGCAGAATCTTGGAATCCAAATTGGCCTCTTCAGGAGGTAAATGTTCAGCTTTAAGGGATTGGAACATTATCTCAGGTAAAACAGAGCTTGAGATGTGTTGAATGTATAGGGACAGGAGGACAGAGAGACAATTTAAAGCCATATGTAACTAACATAGAAATGAATTTATGAGGATGAGATTTGTTATAGCAATGGAATACTCATACTAACATTCCTCCCATTTCAGAAACAAACAATAAATTAATGTGTCTCTCTGGGAAAATATTATGTGATATTATAAAGAGCAGTCACTGACCATTCAGGTTGTACAAGAACAGGGCAAAACAGCTGGTGATCTTTCAAAGGCACCAACAGACTTCTTTGTACAATGGTTGATAGACAAAACTGTAGGGGTTGAGCAATGGCCTTTAACATCAGATAAACTGCCAGCTGTAGCAAAGCTGGTACAGGAGCATGCTAATGCTCAGCATATTGAAGAATCAACCAGCCCTTGGAATTTTCTTTTTTTGTTATTAAAAAGGCATCTGGAAAATGGAGAATGGTAACAGATCTAAGAGCTGATAATAAAGTGACTCAGTGAATGGGCTCTCTACAGTTTGAAATCCCGTTGCCTTCTCAGTTTTCTAGAGGATGGCCTCTTATAATTATTTAACTTAAAAACTGTTTCTTCACTATACATTTACAAGAAAAAGACTGAGAAAAATATGCTTTCACAGTGTCTACTTGTAACAATTACCAGCCTTTTAAGAGATACCAATGTAAGGTTTTCAACAGGGAATGATAAGTAGCTCTACCCTGTGCCATTATTCCATAAGTAAGCCATTGCAAATGACATATAAGCAGTTTTCTCAATCTATGGTTTGTCATTACATGAACTATATCTTACTAGTAGATTCAAATGCAGTTACTTTAGAAAGAAGGTCTGAAGAAGTAAAGAAAAATTTTTCCTTTTTTTCAGATTACAAATTGCTCTTGCAAAAATACAAAAATGAGATTCTATTAATTATTTTGGATATAAAATACATCTACAAAAAATTGGACCCCAAAGGTGCAGATTAGGAGAAATCAATTGTGGACTCTTAATGATGTTCAAAGATTGCTAGGAGACATTTTCAATCTGTGCCCCACTATTTGAGTACCAACTCAAGAACTGAGTAATGTGTTTCAAACCTTAGAAGATGACAAGGACTTAAATAGTCCAAGAGAATTATTAGCTGAAGCAGAGAGAGAATTGGCTTTGGTGGAAAATAAACTACAGAATGAACATGTGGATTGTTTGGATACAGAGCTTGACTGCATTCTGGTTATTTTACCCTCTACACATTCTTCTAGAGGAATATTAAAGCAAAGGAAAAATATTATCTCAGAATGGATCTTTTTACCACATAAACAGAGTAAAAAATTAAAAACTTATTTGGAAAATGTCTCTGAGTTAATTCTAAAAGGAAATTGAGACTTTGTCAGCTAGCAGGAATAGACAAGGCTAAAACTGTAGTACCTTTTACTAATGACCAAATTGGCAAATTATGGGCAGAAAATAAACATTGGTAAAGAGCTTGCAATTTATTTTTTGGGATAGATTAACAACAAATATCCCCAAAACAAGAGAATTAAATTTATAAAAAGAAATAATTGGATCCTTCCTTACATTGTATGGGGAACTCCAATGGCTGAAGCCCCTACATTCGCTGATGCAAATAAATCAACAAAAGCTGGTTACAATTGGAAATATTTAAGAAAAGTGGATCAAAGCCTCTATGATTCCCTTCAAAAGTTGAAACTATATGCTATTCTGATGGTATTTCTCAATTGTACAGAACATTTTAAAATAGTTACTGATTCTCAATATGGAGAAAGAGTTGTTTCCCACATTGAAACTGCTGAGTTTATTCCTGACAAATGAGAATTAACTTTGTTATTTATACAACTACAAGAAATAATCAGTAACACAAGCCATCCCTTATATATATATATAAAACACAGATCTGAACCTATACGTGTCTGCCAGGCCCTTTAGCACAAGGTAGTGTTGAAATTGAACAACTGTTGACAGGAAATGTGCTAAAGGTGTCAGAATTTTATAAAAAACATCCTATCAATACTAAAGGCTTGAAAAAGGGTTTTTCCATTCTTTGGAAACAAGCCAAGGAAATTATAATAAAATGTCCTTCTTGTTCTTTACACAACCAAACTCCACTAACTGCAGGAAATAACCCAAAGAAAACTAAGAGAAATGAAATCTGGCAGATGGACAGGTTTCACTTTGTAGAATTTAGAAATTTAAAATATATACACACCACACCATTGATACCTATTCAGGATTTGAATGGGCAACTGTTTTGAGTTTTGAAAAGGCTTTTTCAGAAAGAAATTTAATCACACATTTGCTAGCAGTTATGACTATCATGGGAATACCTGTATAAGTTAAAACTGATAATGCTCCAGCATATGTCTCTAGTAAAATGAAATAGTTTTTCTCTTATTACAATATAAAGTATATTATAGGTATACCACACAATTCTACAGGTAAAACAGTTACAGAAAAATCAAACTGAATTCTAAAGGATATGCTAATAAACAGAAAGAGATGATAAACACCCCAGAAATAGATTGCATGCTTTCTTAAATTTAAATTTTTAAAATGCTAATGAGGAAGGAATGACAGCTGCGGAGAGACATTGGATAACAACAACAACAACAACAAACAACTATAGAATTAAATCCGCCTGTATACTTTAAAGATTTGTTGACCTCAGAATGGAAACCAAGATATGTTTTACATTTGGGAAGAGATTTTGCTTTTGCTTCTTCAGGAGAAGAAAAGCCATGGATACTATCAAAATTGATCAAAGTTCAAATTGAACAAGAGAGACCTCTTTATTAGAAGAGGTGATAGTTCATCAAACAGCATAGTTGTTTATCTAAACTAAATTATAAGATTAACAAATGCTCCTCAATTGATCATATATAATTTGACAAATAGGAACCTCCCAAAAGTTAGGGCTGGGGAAGGGTTTGTTTTTGTCTTTACAGGAGAAAAAGGCATCCAGCCAAGGAATCTGAAGACCAGTGGACAAATGAGACATCTGAAGAAAAAGGACAAATCATTCAGAAAAATATATCTCAAGAAAAAGAGTAAATTGACATATTGATATATAACATATCCAACAGAACAAAATTTCATAAAATTTCCCAAATGTTTTTTCCTACTGTTCTCTACAGACACATAATGCCTGTATTTTTTTTGCAGTCCCAATGCAATTAATAATTAAACCTGGCTTTGGAAATGTAGTGTGGCTCTCTCCTTCTCTAAGTCCAAGCATGCTTGTTAAAGGAAAATCCAAAATCTCTTTCTCATGCCAGAAGAGCCACCTGATATGGGGCAGAAGAAAAACCAATATTAGGGACTCTTCTGTTACCAATAATTGCATAATGTTTTAATTTATTCTCGACTCTTTAAAACTTTTTCAAAACGCATGAATATTATCTCAAAATTTATAAGATTTACATATATTTTAAACCTTTTGTCATGTTGTTAATGGTCATAAGGAGTACTGACTAATTCTAGAAAAAGGATTCATTTAGCTTCCTGTACATGATTTCAGGATTGAGTATGTATTAGGTAACTAAGAATTCAGTTCTTGTACTCTAGATGTACATAGCAAATATCAATCCTTTAACCTCTTTAAGATCTGCTGCATGTGATATTTAAAATGTTTAAGTTTTTGCAGTGAACCTACCTTTGGAGTCTACAAAAGGATGATGGGACCCCACAATGATTATTCCACATGGACTATGATAATGCCACTATGCTGACAAATCCCAACCAAAGATTGGCTTTGGATTACAAACTTCTCAAGATAATTTTTTGGTGGCTAGTCGAGATGATCCAGTTACACAGACTACTTTAGTCAGAACTTGAGACAAGCCATGCACTTTCCCATTATGCAGAGACTGGACAACAAATGATACAGCTACCTATCCCAGGACTTGTCAATTACCCCAATTTTTTTCTTTTTAAGATACCCTAAAAATGCTATACCCTCAAACAGCAGGAAGTAAATTAAAGTCCATGATGCCTAAATTTCAAAGATGGAAGGGGTGGGCTATATTTTGTTTTGTAATGGGTTATGAATTTATGTCATTGTTTAGGATGGTTGGTTACAAGTTGTCATTGATAATGGTTAAAAAAAAGTTGAACAGGGGCTAGAGAGGTGTCTTAGAGGTTAAGAGCACTGGCTGTCCTTCCAGAGGTCCTGAGTTCAATTCCCAGCAACCATATGCTGGCTCACAACCATCAATAATTGGATCTGGGGCCCTTCTGACATGCAAGCAATGCAGGCAGAACGCTGTATATATAATAAATAAATAAATCTTTAAAATAAAAAAGAAGAAAAATAAGCTGAACAAAGGAAATTTAGATTCAGCGTTCCAGTTTTGAAAAAAACTAGATGATATATAAATGATAGGATAAAAGGATAGATTATTAAATCTACTATGAAAAGTAGGAGGATATGGGAAAGATAGGATAAAAGATAGATTGTTGAATCTACTCTGAAAAGCAAAAGCAGGCTATAGAAATCATAGGATAAAGGGTAAATTATTGACTCTACTCTGAATAGAAAGAAGGGGGATATAGATATGATAGGATAAAAGAGTAGACAATGAATCTACTTTTAAAAAGCAACTACTTGTTTTAAATATTTTACATTGATATGGATCTTTGTATATTGATAAAATGAGATTATTTTTGTTAGAACATACTATACATTTCTACTCTAATTAAAGTTATCATATCTATATAACTCATTTAACAATGTAATGTAAATTTCTAGTCCCTGAAAGTTATAATTACCAACTAATTACGACATAAGAAAATGCAAGCTAGTAGTTAGTCATTACAATGAAAAAATGTAGTCATATTAGGTATGCTATCAAGGTCAACAAGAGATATATTTTGATAGACAAATTGTCTTCAAACACTTCAGTGATCTACAGAATATGGCATTTAATATGTTTTAGTAGCATAGGTTCATTTTTTTTTTATGACAATGAGACTTGTCTGCTCCTGGAAGCACCAACCTACTTCAGAGAAGATACTTGGCATTGAAGAAACTCCATATGGAATTTACTTTCTCTGCGGCAAAAGTTAGTCACTGGGCAAGAAAGTGCTCTTGCCTTGGCTGCTGACAGTATGCTATTCAAATTGGACAAAAAAAGGACACAAAGAAAGTGACTGCCAAACTTTCCAAGACAAGGTAGAAAAGCCCTTTAGAATATCTTACTTCACAGAAAAGTGTCAGATATGCTAGGGCAGTAGAGTAGGTTAAATATGTATGGCCCAACATTACAGAGGAACCCTGGGTGGCTGTCCAGGCAGCCAGCTGTTTCTGTCATTTATAAATTTTTTGGAAGTTGCTTGCTTTCACTTCCTTCTTACTCAGGTTATTTCTTTCTTGGTGTTCTCATGAGTTGAAGACTTTATAGTTTTAGTTTTCCTTGTTACCAGATTCAGAAAAGAAATTCACTAAAGAGTTGTAAAGTGTATAAGGTTGAGAGAAATTAAAGATATTAAACTATTAAAGATAGTTTTGGTAATGCAAATTAGGATAGAAAATGAAGGAAATGGACTCACCAAGATAGGATAGATAATGGAGTATTTTCTCTGAATTTGTCAAATGTTATTGGATTGGACATTGTTAATATAATTATTGCTTGTATATATTGTATATAGTTATTTTACTTATTATATATAATTTTTCTTACATTAGTTGTAGCCTCTTTTTATTTTTGACAAAAAAGGGGAAATATGTGTTGATATTCTGTTTGTGCTCTAACAAATAAAGCTTGCCTGGAGATCAGAGTGCAGAGCTAGCCACGAGATGCCAGGCAGTGGTGGCACACATCTTTAATCCCAACATTTCAGATCTCATGCCTTTGATCCCAGTACTTGGGAGACACACACCTTTAATCCCAGTATTTGGGAGGAGGAAACAGGAATTGATATGGCTGGGTGGAGTTAAAAGTGATAAGCAGGCTGAGACAGGAGCTTGGCCTTTCCAGGCTGAGAAGTCATGGAGGTAAGAAGTGGCTGTGGCAGTGGTGGTGCACGCCTTTAATCCCAGCACTTGGGAGGCGGAGCCAGGCAGATCTCTGTGAGTTCAAGGCCAGCCTGGGCTACCAAGTGAGTCCCAGGAAAGGCACAAAGCTACACAGAGAAACCCTGTCTTGAAAAAACAAAACAAAACAAAGAAAGAAGTGGCTGTGGCTTGCTCCTTTGTCTCTCTGATCTTTCACCATTTACTACTATATCTGATTCCAGGTTTTTACTATTAAGACCAATTAGAATTTGTGCCACAATCACCCCCATAATGACCCACTTCCTCCAAAAAGGCCATACTCAACAAAGCCATAGCTCTTAGTGGTGCCAATCCCTATGAGTTTATGGTGCCCAATTACATTCAAACTATCACATTTTACTCTCTGGCCCCTATATACTTTTAACAATATCAAAATGCAAAAATACATTTAGTTCAACTTCAAAAGTCCCTATAGTCTTTCAGTCTCAACCATGTTTAAAAGTCTAAAGTTCAGAGACTCTTCTGAGATTCATGCAATCTCTTAACTTTTTAATTATAATCCACTATATAATTAAATTAACAACTAGATCACATACTTCTAACATATAATGTACAAGAATATTCCTTACCATTCCAATACATACCAAAGGGAACATAATGGGAAATAATGGACAAAAACAAGGCAGAAAAACAGATGGGCAAACTTCAAACTCTGCATCTCCATGGTTGTTGTCAAAATGCTCTTCTGATCTCCAACTCCTTTCAGCTTTTTTGACTGCAATACACTTCTTTTTCTTTGGCTGGCTTCAATCCCTGCTAGCAGCACTCCTTGGCAAGTATCCCATGGCTCTGGCATCTCTAACATGTTGGGATCTCCAGGGCAACCAAGGCTTCAACTTCACACCTTCAAACAATATCTCTAAGCCTTCATCTGTGGATATATCCCTGTTACATGCCTGACCTCTGTGGTTTTCCTATGTCTCAAGAGCAAATTCTAAAACCCTTTTCTTTTATCCTTATCACCAGAACCATGTAGTCAAAGCTGCCAAGTTCTGCTGCTTACTGGAGCTGGAATATGGCCCTCTGGTGTAATTACATCCTGGATACTTTTCTGTCCTTCACTGCTTAAGCTTGCCTGTCCTGAAACTGGATCTAGGCCAGGCTGGCCTCAAACTCAGAAATCCACCAGCCTCTGCCTTCCAAGTGCTGAGATTAAATGTATGCACAACCACAACTAGTTCTAAGATTTCCGTAGTTCCTTTTCACAAGTAGGAAACTTAGCTGGGTGGGAACTTGCACTGAGGTCATCACCCTTCCTTTATTCCATTTCTTAATCTATGTATCTTATTAAACACAGCATTTAGCTCTATTCCACTTCTTGGTACCACTTTTCTCAATATGTACATTTTGTACTCTTATTTGCTCAGCTTGCTTCTTTTTATTGTTAATCTTCATTAGAGTTAGTGCTAATAACCATATGGCAGAATTTATGCTAGGCTATTTTGAGATTTTCTCTGACAATGGCATTACTTCAAAATTCTTCACTTTATCTTAAGGCAGACTCTTCAGACAAGGGAAAAAGCAGCCACACATTTTACCAAAATATCACAAGAATGATCTCTAGGCCACATATTAAAATTCTTCTCTTTTGAAATGACTTGAGCCAGTCCCCAACAGTTCAAATAACTCTTAGTATGACTGTCTTCGATGTTCTTACTAGTATTGCCCATTAATCACTGTTCAAAGCATTCCACTACTTTCTTAACTCAAAATACTAAAGTAAAAATTCCTCCAAACAAAATGATTTTCAGGCATATCACTACAATACCACAGTCCCTGGTTCTAATTTCGGTTTTAGTTATGGTCTCTATTACTGAAAAGAGACACCATGACAATAAGTACATAAGGAAAACATTTAATTGTGGTGGCTTACTTACACTTTCAGAGGTTAAGCCCATTATCACTATGGCAGGGAGCATGGTGGCATGCAGGCAGATAGGGTGCCAACTACATCTTGATCAGAAGGCAACAGAAAGTAGAATTAGACACTGGGCAATATCTTGAGCATAAGAAACCTCAAACTCTGCCCCAACACTGAATCACTTCCTCCAACATGTACTCCACATGTACTCCACCAAGACCATACCTCCTAATAGTGCCACACCCTATGAGCATATGGAGGCCAATTATATTCAAATTACCCAACTCCGTGATAAAATCCTGAAGAAACTAGGGATACAGGGATCATATTTCAGCATAATGGATTTTATTTACAGCAAACATACAGCCAAGACAAACTTAAATGGACAGAAACTTAAATTGTTTCAGATAAAATCAGAAACAATAAAATTATGCCCATTCACTCCATATCTATTCAATATAGGACTTGAGTTTTAGCTAAGGAAATAAGATAGCTGAAGGAGATCAAGTAGATACAAATAAGAAGAAAAAAATTAAAGTGTATTTTCAGATGATAAGATTGTATACATAATTGACCTTAATAACTCCCTTGGAAAAATTCCACAGCTGAAAAATATTTTTAGCTAAGTATGAATATCCCAAATTAACACACACAATTAGTAGCCTTTCTATATAAAAATGGAAATATAGAGAAAAACATCAGGGAACTAATTCCTTACACAATACTCTCAAAAACTCCTGGTAACTCCAACCAAATTAATGAAAGACTTGCATAATAAAAACTTTAAGACACTGAGGAAATTAAAGAATATATCAGAAGACAGAAAGATCTACAAAGCTTGTGGATCTGTAAGATTAATACAGTAAAAATTGCCATCCTATCAGAAACAGCTACATATTCAACGCAATCAGCATCCAACTTCCTACCCAATTCTTCACAGAAATTGGGAGGACATGTTTCAGCTTCTTATGGAAACACAAAAAATCCAGGGTACTATGGTGATATTTTAATTGTACTGAAATGTGATTTTATTTGTATGTTAATAATTAAAGTTGCCTGGGGGTCAGAGCTAACAGCAAGCCATAGCAGAAACTGGGTGGTGGTGGGAGGCAAAGCTAGGTGGATCTCTGTGTGTTCAAGGATACAGTCAGCATGGAGACACATGCCTTTAATCTCAATACCAACCATAGAAGACCTGGAGGTCTGTATAGACAGGCAGTGATGAGGAGGTCATGTGGTTGGGTTTACTACCAATGAGAAGGCAGAATAGAAAGTCTATAAAAAAAGAAAACACACAGGAAGTAGGTCTCTAGCTGAAGAGGACCACAGCAGCAGTGAAGGGTAAGGTTTTTAGCTCTTACCTCTTGGGCTTTCATCTCTACATTGGCTCTGTGTTTCGTATTTAACAAGACCGTTCATCTACAGGGTACCTAAATCTATCATGAATAATAAATATCTGTTGGAGGTATCACCTTCTCTAATTTCAAATTATACTATAGAACTCTATTAATAAAAACAGCATGGTCTTGTCATGAAAACAAACTTATGGATCAATGTAAAAGAATTAAAGAACCAGACAAAATCCACAAACCTATGGAAGGTTAACTTTTTTAAAATAAAACAGCCAGGAATGTAGCTAGAGTTTTCCTGCCTTGCCCACAGTCAGGACAAATCTTTGTCTCCCGCCAGTCCCACAGCCACTCAGACCCAACCAAGTAAACACAGAGACTTATATTGCTTCAAACTCTATGGCCATGGCAGGCTTCTCACTAAATGTTCTTATAGCTTAAATTAATCCATTTCCATAAATCTATACCTTGCCACGTGGCTCGTGGCTTGCTGGCATTTTCACATGCTCCTTGTCCTGGCAGGTGGTTGGCAGTCTCTCCTTCTGCCTTTCTGTTCTTTTATTTTTCCTCTCTGTTAGTCCCGCCTATACTTCCTGCCTAGCCACGGCCAATCAGGTTTTATTTATTGACCAATCAGAGCAACACATTTGCCATGCAGACTATCCCACAGCACAGCCAAGTGCAGACCATCTCAGACACCTGCACTCAGGCCCGTGGTCCTAATCATCCTCTATGCAGACCTGCTGGGTAAAGCCACGAGGAACCCAAGAATGAGCTCCCACAG
The DNA here is from genome assembly GCF_004664715.2 of Peromyscus leucopus. Classification (NCBI taxonomy): domain Eukaryota; kingdom Metazoa; phylum Chordata; class Mammalia; order Rodentia; family Cricetidae; genus Peromyscus; species Peromyscus leucopus. The sequence goes on from NC_051081.1 coordinate 9,474,432, forward strand.
GACATACAGAACATCCCATAGCACAGGAATGGAAAAAAGATAACATCTCCAAATATTGGTACTGGTCAAACTGGCTGGCTACCTGTAGAAGAATGTAAATAGATAGATATCACCTCACACAAATCTCAACTCCAAATGGATCAAGATATCAATATGAGTGTAGAGACACTGAATCTGTTAGCCACTAGAGTGTATAATGGTCTTGAATTTGTTGGTACATGAAAAATCTTTCTGAACAGGATACAGGCACTAAGATAAAAAATAAATAAGTGGTCTCCAATGAGGAAGAAAATCTTCTGTATAGTCAAGGGAACCATCACTCAACAAAAAATGGCAATCTACAGTGTAGGAATTTTTTTAATCGACCCCACATGCAGTAGTTGGATAACAGTGAAATTGTATAAAACCTAAAAGTGAGTAGTTATTAAGGAAACAAAAAACTTAATTTAAAAAAATGTGTATATATATAAACAGAGAATTCTCAAATGATGAGACAAATAGGTTGGAAAGAAACACTCAAAAATTGTTCAACAACCTTACTCATCAGGGAAATACAAATCAAAACTATTTTGATATTTTATCTTACACCGGTCAAAATGGCAAAATTCAGCAAAACATATGACAGCTCATGCTGACATACATGAAGGTAAAGGGAACATTCATCCACTGCTAGATAGAGTGCAAAGAGCCACTCTGAAAATGAGTGTGGTTGTTCCTCAGGAAGGTGGGACTAAATATATCTCAAGATGCAGTTATCTAACTCTTGGGCATATATATACCCAAAGACTTCTACAGCAACACTTGATATCCATTCTTGCTCTCTTTATTAGTATTAACCAGAAAGTGGAAATTGACTACTTGTCCATCAGTGGATGAATGGACAAAAAAATGTGGTATATTTACACAATTGGCTATTAATCAGCTGTTAAAAAATCATGAAATTTGTGGGTAAATTGAAGAAGCTAGAAAGAAAAATAGGCAGACTGATGTAATGTAGATTCCAATAGACAATACTGCACATTTCCACTTATTTGTGGATACTAGCTGTTAAATAATTGATAAACAGGATGTAATCCATATAACCACATAGGTGTGTTTCAGAGTAAATGACTTGAGGGAGGGGAGGATCTTCTTTGGAATGGGAAATATAATAGATAGTTATAGAAAGACTGGGAGGAGAACTGCAACAGGAGGACCAAAAGGGGGAAGGGAAGAGAGAAGAGAAGGATAATGGAGGGAATACAGGGAAGGACAGTTTAGGGAACATATGGAAACATACTACAGTAGAAGCTTCTTAAAATATGTATGTATCTGAAATAAATCTAATGGAATCACAAATAATGGGAGAGACAAAACCCAACTTGATGTCTCCTGCCAGCAAATGAAAGCTCCAATACAAGAATGCCTTTTTTATACCTGATTTGTTGGCCATTGGTGCTGTGGAGCCCCCATGGGACTGGACTAGACCCTCTGGACATGGAAGATGGTTGTTTGGCTTGAACTGTTTGGGGGGCACCCAGGCAAGGGAATCCGGATCTGTCCCTGGTGTATGGGCAGGCTTCTGGGAATCTGGTGCCTGTGGTGTGACACCTTACACAGCCTTGGTGCAGTGATAAGGGCCTTGGACCTGTCTAGGCTCAGTGAGCTGGGCTTTGCTGACTCCCCATGGGAAACCTTGATTTGGGGAATGTGGAGATGCCTGGTGGCTTGGGAAAGAGGGCTGGGGGGTGGGAGGAGGGAGGAGAGGGGGTCTGTAGATAGCATGAGGAGTGAGTAGAAAATTTCTTAATAAAGAAAAATAAAATATAATTAAATTAAAAAAAAGAAAAGAAAACAACTAAATAGTGCAGGCTGTTGGTTCCTCTGCATATACTGATGGTAATGCCCTAATGCTGAGAACCAGAACTGGATAAACTGTTAAACAAGGAGAATTCAGGCTAGTGCCTACTTAGAGCTTTCAACCTATTGACTGGTATTCATGGTACTTGGAAGGCATTTTGCCTCTTACCAGAGGAGAAAGTTATGTCACCAACCCAGCTACAACCCCTTTGATATGCAATGGGAAACAAACTGCTCTGAAGGGCAGGCTACATTCCCATTAGTAGATGGACAACCCATAAAGAATTCAATGGCATCTTTGGAGGTTCATGTCTCATAATGTTGTGGCAGAAAATCTTTCTTTTTCTTTTTTAAATTTTTACCTTACAGGTAATTTTTTTTTTTTAATTAAGAATTTGTTTTATTCACTTTATATACCAATCGCAGATCTCCCTCATCTCTCCTCCCAACACTCTAGCCTCCCCGCCTCCCACATTCCCTTCTACATGAAGGTAAGGCCTCCCATGGGGAATCAGCAGATTCTGGTCCTTTTGGTAACGGCAGGTCAAAGCCCCTCCCCCCAGCCTCAAGGCTGTGCAAGGTATCCCACCATAGGTAGTGGGCTCCAAAAAGCCAGTTCATACAAAAGGGATGGATACTGATCCTACTGCCAGGGGGTCCCTTGAGCAGATGAAGGTACACAATGGTCTTGCTTATGCAGAGGGCTTGGTCTAGTCATGAAGAGGCTCCACACATGTTGGTCTAAACTTCATTAGTTCTCACTAGCTTGGTTTTGTTGTCTCTGTAGGTTTCCCCATTATGATCTTGATGCCCCTTGCTTATTAAATCCCTCTTTTCTCTCTTCAACTGGACTCCAAGAGCTTGGCCTGTTGTTTGGCTGTGGATTTCTGCATCTTTTTCCATCAGTTACTGGAGAAAGGACCTATGATGATGGTTAGGGTATCCACAGATCTGATTACTGGGGAAAGCCAGTTTAGGTACCTTCCCCACTATTGTCTAAACTGGGGTCATCCTTGTGGATTCCTGAGAACTTCCCTAGCATCCAGTTTGTTCCTATCCCCATGATGTCTCCTTCTATCATGGTATCTCTTTCGTTGATCTCCCACTCCATCCATGTTCTAGCTCAACCATCCCATTCCCTTATGTTCTCATCCCCCACCCCCTACCCTCCATTGACCCCCCTCATCCCCAGTTTACTCATGGAGATCTCATCTATCTCCCCTTCCCAGGGCTATCCATGGGTCCCTGTTTGGGTCTCCTTGTTAGCTAGCCTCCCTGGAGCTGTTGATTGTAGTGTAGTTATTCTTTGGTTTATATCTAGTATCTACTTATGAGTGAGAACATACCATGTTTGTCCTTCTGAGCTTGGGTTTCCTCACTCAGGATGATATTTTCCAGTTCCATTCATTTGCCTGAAAATTCCATGTTATTGTTTTGTACTACTGAGCAATACTCCATTGTGTGTATATATCACATTTTCTTAATTCATTCTTTGGTTGAAAGTCATCTAGGTTTTTCCAGGATCTGGCTATTATGAATAATGCTGCTATGAACACAGTTGAGCATATGTTCTTGTAGTATGATTGAGGATTCTTTCGATATATGCCCAAGAGTGGTATAACTGGGTCTTGAGGAAGATTGATTCACAATATTCTGAGAAACCACTATACTGATTTACAAAGCATCTGTACAAGTTTGCACGTCTACCAACAGTGGAGGAATTCCCCTCTTGCTCCACATTCTCTCCAACATAAGCTGTCATCAGTGTTTTTTATTTTAGCCATTATGGCAGGTGTAAGATGGAATCTCAGATACATTTTGATTTTCATTTCCTTGATGACTAAGAATATTGAGCAAATGCCTAGATGTCTTTCAGCCATTTGAGATTCTTTTGTTGAGTATTCTCTGTTTATCTTTGTAGCTCATTTTTAAATTGCACTGTTTGGTATTTTGATGTCTAGTTTCTTGAATTCTTTTTATATTTTGGAGACTAGTCCTTTGTCAGATGATGGGTTGGTGAAGATCTTTTCCCATTCTGTAGGCTGTTGTTTTGTCTTATTGACCGTCTTCTTTGCCTTACAGAAGCTTCTCAGTTTCAGGAGGTCCCACTTATTAATTGTTGCTCTCAATATCTGTGCTGCTGGTGTTATATTTAGGAAGCAGTCTCCTGTGCCAATGCATTCTAGACTACTTCCTACTTTGTCTTCTATCAGGTTCAGTGTAACTGGTTTTATATTGAGGTCTTTGATCCACTTGGACTTAAGCTTTGTACATGGCTATAGACATGGATCTAATTACAATCTTCTACATGTTGACATCCAGTTATGCTACCAACAGGTATTGTTTGTACACATTATGGTATCCAGTTTTGTCTTTTTGTGGGATTCTGAAATATGAGAACTGGTGTGTCTCTGCATCTATATGAGGGCTTTTTTTTTTACTCATTTTCTTTTGTTTGTTTTGTCAAGTTATGAATAGATCATTTTATTAATTCTTATTGTACTTTAATTTATCATTGTTTATAGGTCTCTGTGTGTTTTCTAATGTGATTGAGAGAAAGAATATCAATTTAGGTGGATAGAGAGGTCTGGAGAATCTGTGAGAAGTTCATGTCGAGTAAACTAATCTGGACATATTTTATGAAAAAAATCTATTTTCAATACAAGAAAAAAGAAAATCATAAAGAGTAAACCAATTACATGATGTGGGTGTAGAGACTGATCATGACAAATATTCATTCTTGTATTCATGAAGGAAAATGTACATTACAATAACAAACAATGAGTCAAATTTCAGAAAAAACGTGTGAGTTGACTTTTTATTGAGCTGGAGTGACTGACTCAAAAATTCATAATCATCATGAACTCTTCAGAGAAGACAAAACACTTGCAAGTCTACTGAGATTTTGATATGAGTTTGGTCCTCAGATTCTGATGTGTTGTACAAAAGTTTCCTGCCTCTACTGGACATTGCTTCAGTGTGGCTGCTCCACTTTACGCATGACCTGGGTAGATGTGATACACTAATAATTTTGGCTAAGCCCTGATGTGCAAGGGCCTGCTATCATTCTTTCATCTACTTTCTAACAGGCATCTTCATTTTGAATCATCTTGAAATATTCTCCTGTCATAGTGTCTCTGTACTAGTTTTGGAAAAAGTGCCCTAATGAAGAGATATAGCTTATTCTATGTGGTCTTCAATATAGCATGTCACCTGGGAATGAGAATAACAATCCTCAATTGTATCTTTCAACCTGTGATTCCATTTAAAACAAGGTGCTCAGATGTAGAGCCCCAGGGTAGAAAGTGTTCCACATTCCTCTAGAGGATTTTAACAATGTAAGTAGAAACACATTGGCAGGGGTTTTCAATTGGACTTCTCCGTCAAGATAAAAATGTGCACAAATATTGCTACAGACTTATCATGTATTCAAACCTTCTCAAAGTTTCATCTACCAACTTCAACTCCACAAAAGGCTTAGGTCTATTTAGACGTAATAATAATGTTCCTGTTGGTTTTTATCTGCCTTATCTTGCTATTTCCTCAGCTTATCTACTCTTATGACCCTATTAATTGTGCTTTGAAAAAGAAAGCAACTATAGTTCAAGAAGGGGACATTGTGATTACTGTACTGATCCCTTTATTTGTTTGGCAGAAAAAAATCAATGCCACAGGTCATTATCAGAATGTCAAAACGTGAGTACTTTCTTTTATTTACACATTTTTTGTATTGGACATCAAGGATCTGATGATGAATTCATCAATACTTATTGTAGACATTCTTCTGAATTCTTTTCCAAATCTATAGCACATTCTAAAATGCATTTTCTCACTATCAATTAGATTTTAAATTAATAAGGGCATTTTTCTGACATTTCCTTTCACCAATTGCTTTTCAAGAGTTAATGCTCTCAACTTACTCTAGCATGCCTAATCTTCCCTAGTACAGGATGTAATTGCATAGGGTCATGTGATGTAAATTAAAGCATAATCTGATCCAATTTTCTAAGATCTGTTATGAGAGGTCATAGCTAGATTCCCATCCCATCCTCAGAAGTTCAGTATATGATAATGTTCCTTTAATCACATCTTTGATTCCTACAATTTCTTCCAAGGAACCACTGCTATTTCTGATCATATACAATAATAGATTGCATTATATAGGGTCCATTTATACATTTTATGAAATTCATACCATTGTTTTACGCTGTGCAATTTTCACAGCATGTGAAACAACAATCCAAAAAGGAAAAAGAGAACAGGCATCTGTGAGATCTTTTTATGCCTGAAATTTGTTTCTGTTTTACTTGGATACATTCATATCTATAGGTACTGAATTCACTCAATGCATTTTTATAACAAAAATTCTAATTTCTAGATGCTGAAGTGTAAATTAATTAGAATCACAGCATTGTGTTTTTGCCTATGTGTGAACAAAGCATTATTGAAAGCAGCAACCAGTGAAGTGCTGATCAGATCCTAGACTGATAGGTCTAGCTCAACATTTGTTAGCAGGGAACAGAGTTACAAACTGGAACATCTTTCCAGTTTTAGAAGACTTTCCTTCCTCTTATATGAAAATGATCATATATTTGTATGGTTAACTTTATTTAATTTAACACATTCCTAAGGTTCTATGCTCACTTTATTTCATCATTTTTCTGAGATTGACTTCTTTATTTATTTATTTATTTATTTTGGTTTTTTGAGACAAGGTTTCTCTGTGTAGCTCTGCGCCTTTCCTGAAACTCTCTCTGTAGCTCAGGCTGGCCTCAAACTCACAGAGATCTGCCTGGCTCTACCTCCTGAGCGCTGGGATTAAAGGTTTGTGCCACCACCGCCTAGCGACTTCCATATTTTTATTAATGTTTATCTGTTGCCTTTTTATTTTTGGTTGCTATTGTGGAACATTAGTGTAAATATTGACAAATTAGTAAAATTTTCAGTTCATTGTCAGAGATGTCTAGTATAAGTTTGATAAGACTGATTAGTTAGATTTCATAAACCTGTGGTTCATAATAACCATAATGAGGAATGAGGAATAATTTATTTCATCAACGGCCTATGTGGATATTTAAACTTAAACTCTTTTTTTTTTTTTTTTTGGTTTGTCGAGACAGGGTTTCTCTGTGTAGCTTTGCGCCTTTCCTGGAGCTCACTTGGTAGCCCAGGCTGGCCTCGAACTCACAGAGATCCGCCTGGCTCTGCCTCCCGAGTGCTGGGATTAAAGGCGTGAGCCACCAACGCCCGGCTGGATATTTAAACTCTTAAAAGAGAAAATATCTTCCATGTATGGAACAGATGTATAGGAATCTATATTACATGATGATTGTGGTGTCAGTAGTAGTAAATTTTTTAAAGAATAGACAGGAGTTATTCTTTCTTAACTAAAATTAGAGCTATATTCTAAAAGCCAGTTTGTGTGACCACTTAGTACTTTGTGAAAGATTGCTGAGTGAAATAATTAGAAATAAAATGATATATGGAATATTTTTTATTTATGACAATTGGTCAAAATTGGACATTTCCAAGACACCAACTGAAATACAAAATTGTAGCTATAGTACAGTCCTGGGAAGCATTACATACTCCCAGAAATAAACTATTTGCCATTGAAGAAGTAAAATATGCCTACTCTATCCTATGATCTTTAGGCACAATTGTTGTTAGAGGGCAAGTTTATTTATATTTGTAGGCAGAGAAGGTACATAGACATTTTTTTTCTACTTTTCAATCTCATTACATTAGAGAGCAATGTACCCCAAGCTACTTGTTTTCTCCAAAAATGCATTGTTGAATCTATCTAAGATGGAAGAGACTAAGCTTCCAATTACCCAATAATTGATTCATTATAAATTATTATTGAATGATTTATTCAGTAGAATAGTACCTATTCAAACAATAATTTGAAATTTCAATGTGAGATGTGGCAGGAGAGTGCACTGAAACCCCATGGACATTAAAATTATTCTATTCATTGCTAATTGCTAAAAACATTCACATTGTTTCCATATGAAAATTCATTTAAAAGAAATTGATTTTCTTCCAATTTATATTGCATTATTTAAAATAGTAAATATTTCCCTTTGCAGAAATTTGTATACTATACATTTTAGTTTACACAAAAGTGTATTCTATAGGAAGGAAAATCATTTACTCCTAAATACAATGTAAAACTTGTGTTTGTCAGATTTTGTAGCTTCTTAAAATCAGTATGATCTTATCATATATTTTGGCTTTTGCATATGATGTTGATATAGCTTCCTTTAGGGAACCTAGAAAAATGGGAAGAAAGACATCAAAGTTTAGATGTATACTTTCAAATTTTATTTATTTATCTATTTACTTCAGTCAGGGAGAGATATTATTGTAAATTACATTCTCACAAACATTATGTATCATTTTTCTATTCTGGACATTCTTGCAAGTATTTTCTCATTTTGATAATTATTTTAAAAACTGGCTTATGTTGATATGTGGTTTTTATTTGCACATCCCTGACAGGTAATAAGTTTGAATGATTATTGTCATTAATTTTGTAATCAATTGAATTCACTTTCTGTTGGAAATGGATTTTTTCATACAACATATTCTGATAATGTTTTTTTAAATAAAAAATAAAATGTTTATATCTTCCAGCACACTTCTTTTAGGAATTTTAACATGAAAATGTTGGATTTTGCTAAAGGCTTTGCTTCATCTGTTGAGATGATTATGTACTTTTTTTAAATAGTATTTTTATTTTATAATTAACTTAAGTTCACATATCAGCCACAGATTCCCCCATCCTCCTTTCTCCCACCACCCCCCAGCACTCCCCCCAAATCTACCCCTCACTCCCACCTCCTCCAAGGCAAGGTCTCCCCTGGGGAGTCAGCCCAGCCTGGCAGATTCAGCCAAGGCAGGTCCAGTCCCCTCTTCCCTACACCAAGGCTGAGCAGTGTCTCAGCATAGGCCCCAAGCTCCAAAAAGTCAGCCCATGCATCAAGGACAGGTCCTGGCTCCACTGCCTGGGGCCTCCCAAACAGTTCAAGTTAATCAACTGTCTCATTTATCCAGAGGGTCTGGTCCAGTTCCATGGGGGATCCTCCACCATTGGTTCACAGTTCATGTGCTTCCACTAGTTTGGGTATTTGTCCCTGTGCTTCCTACAACCATGGTCTCAACATCTCTCGCTCATACAATCCCTCCTCTCTTTCACCAACTGGACTCCCGGAGCTCCACCTGGGGCTAGGCCATGTATCTCTGCATCTGCTTCTATCAGATACTGGATGAGAGTTCTATCACGACAGCCAGGGTGTTCAGCCATCCAATCACCAGAGCAGATCAGCTTAGGCACTCTCTCGACCATTGCCAGTAGTCTACAGTGGAGGAATCTTTGTGGATTTCTGGAGGCCTCTCTAGCTGTCTGCTTTTTCCTATTCCCCTCTCCATTCTCTCACACTGCTCCTGTGTTTATTTTCTCATTGCTGATGTTGTGTCTTACCTGCTTTGTATATTAAAGTAATATTGGCTTTACAGAATGACTTTAGGGGTTATCATTCTGTTTCTATTTTTAGAAAACAAGTAAAGGAGTATTATTTGTAACTCTTCTTTGAAAGTGTGATACAATTCTGCTGTGAACCCATTTGTGCCTGGTTGTGCTTTTTTCTGATGTTGGGCTTTTTTATTTTACAAAAACCTTTTGTTACTGTTTCTGTCCTTTATAATAAAATTTTATTGTTTTTCTTTTACTGAAAATAAAATCTTGGGGTTGGAGAGATGGTAGAGTGGTAAGAGTACTGGTAGCTCTTCTAGAAGACCCAGGTTCAATTCCCAACACTTACTTGGTGGCTCACAGCTGTCTGTAAGTTCAGTTCCAGATGATCCTACATTCTTACACAGACATATGTTCAGGCCAAGCACAAATTCACATAAAAATAAAAAGTAAATCATTCTTCTTAAAAAAAAACTTGTTTATTTTCTTATATAATATATCCTGATTATAGTTCCCCCTTCCTCTACTTCTGTTTGTTCATTCCTCCTCTCTTCTCTAGATTGACTCCTTTTCTCTTTCTCATCAGAAAAGAGCTGTATTGTAAGAGATAACAACCATGACAAAGTAAGATATAATGGGGTGAAGCAAAACTATCATATGGATATTGGACAGGGCACTCTAACTGGAGAAAAGAGTCATAAGATCCATCATAAACATCGGAGTCCTACTTTTTCTCATAGCTAACATCCCCATAAAAATAGTAAGTCAATAGCAATAATAAATATGCTAAGCACATGGTGCAAATCATGTAGGCTCTGTGCCTGCTGCTTCACTCTCTGTGAACTCATAGGGTCCTTGCTTTGTTGATTCAGAGGGGTTGCTCTTCTGGTGTCTTCTATCCCCTCTGACTCTTAGAAATTCTCTTTTTCCTCTTCCATAGAATCCCCAAACTCTGAGGGAAGAGATTAGATGGAGATCCTTAATTTAGACTCTTTCCACATAATGTCTAGTTGTGGATATCTGTATCAGTTTCCATCCAATGCCAGAGGAATCTTTTCTGATGATAATTGGAAAAGACACTATTCTACAAGTATAGCAGAATATTATTAGGAATCATAATATTGATTTTTTTTGACAAATACCTTTGGTTTTGCCCTAGACTTCTGGGCTATCTACTCTAAGGTTTTTTAGTTATACAAGAAGTGATCAGTGCCACCATTGCCTTTGCATATTTTGCTGTCAATATAGATGATAGGTCAAAGATTTTGCAGCTGGGTTGATGTGTAGATGTCTTGTTTGTTAGCCTGCAGCGTTCCTTCCCACACCAAAAAGACTGGAACATAGTGATGAAGGTTCCATGTAAGCACCATCTTGGCTTCTCCTTGTTCAATGAGTTGTATGGTGTTAATCTTGACAGTGGGGCCCCACTGTCAGTTTGAGAAGACCAGCCTTTTATGTTAGCATAAGCTTGTAAATTTGGGGGATTTTCATGGGATGCTCTTGGCCAACAACTCAATCGGCAAACACCAGCCCAGTCCCACCACTGGAAGCTTTACCTTACTACAAGAGATAGCCAGTTGAGACTCATTATCCCCCATAACTAGGTGTTCTCATTAGGATTTCCTACATAGGTTATGTGAAGTTTTCACTGCCTTTGGTTTCCACAAAGTCTCCCCAATTCCAGGCTTTTCTCCATATGCTCTCTCCTTCCACTCCATCTCCTCCCAAACTATTTAACTTACTCCCATCCCCACCCACACCCAGTCTACCCATAAAATCCATCTCTCCCTCCTGGAAGAGCCCTGTGTTTCCTCAAATCCCTCCATTTTACCAAACTTCTCTGGGTCTACTGATTACAGTATAGTTAATATTTCCTTAAAGGCTTATATTTACTTATAAGTGAATACATGTTATATTAGTTTTTCTGAGTCTGGGCTAATTCATTTAGGATGATGTTTTCTAGTTCAATCCACTTGCTTGTAAATTTCATAATGCAATTTTTTTCTTATTCTTTTTTATTTTCCAGGCAGAGTTTTTCTGTGTAGCCATTGCTGTCATAGAACTTGCTGTTTAGACCAGGCTGGCCTCAAACTCAGATATCTGCCTCCAGAATGCATGTGTCACCATGAACCATCTTTAATATCATTGTTTTTGTAACAATTGAGTAATACTCTTATATTTTTGGTTGTGATCCTAGACTTCAAAGGCTGAGTCATCTTTCCAGCCACCTTTTTCTTTTTGGTTTTTCGAGACAGGGTTTCTCTGTGTAGCTTTGCGCCTTTCCTGGGACTCACTTGGTAGCCCAGGCTGGCCTTGAACTCACAGAGATCTGCCTGGCTCTGCCTCCTGAGCGCTGGGATTAAAGGCGTGTGCCACCACTACCCGGCTCCAGCCACCTTTTAAACTTTATTATTTTAAGTATATGGTATTTTGCCTGCATGTTTATCTGTATAATAGCCTTCAAGACCAGAAGTGGGTGTTGGATCCTCTTAAACTGGAGTTACAGATGGCTGCAAACCACTGTGTATTGTAGGAAATTGAATCCAGAACCTCTGGAAGAGTAACCAGTGCTCTTAACCACTAAGCCGTCTCTCAATTCTCTGTATTACTCATTAGGTAAATAAACCACTTTTTCTTCATCCATTCTTTAGTTGAGGGAACAAGTTGTTTCCAATTTCTTTTTTTTTTTAATATAGCCACAATGAACATAGATGAGCAAGTATCCATGTGGTAGGATGGAATGTCATTTTGCTTATGGTATAGCTCAGTCTTGAGGTAGATCAGTTTCAATTATCTGAGGAACCACCATCTTTATTCCAATAGTGGCTGTATGAACTTGTACTCCCACCAGCAATGGAGGAGTTTTCCTCTTGTTCCACATTATTGCCAGCATGAACGTGTGTTATTGATCATAGTTATTCTGACACGTGTAAGATAGAATCTCAAAGTAGTTTTGATTTGCATTTCCCTGATGGCTAAGGATTTTGATCATTTATTTGTTTCTCAGCAACTTGAAATTTTTCCATGGTAATTCTCTGTTTAGATTTGCACTGCATTTCATAATCGGATTATTTGATTTTTGAACTTTATCTCTTTGAGTTATTTATGTATTTTAGATATTAGTCCACTATGAGATGTGCAGTTGGGGAAAATTCTGAAGGCTGCTTCTTTGTCTGTTTGACAATGTCCTTTGTCTTTTAGAAGTTTTTCCATTTCATGAGGTCCCATTAATTAAATATTGATCTTAGTCCCTGCACTATTGATGTTCTGTTCAGATCATATCAATTGCTAATGAATTCAAGGATATTCCCCAATTTTCCTTTTATTAGGTTCATTGTACATGGTTTCATGTGGAGGTCTCTGGTCAATTTGGGCTTGACTTTTGTAGAAGGATGAATATTTGCATTCTTTTACATGCAAACATAAAGGTTGACCAGAATCATTGGTTTCATATGCTTTTTTCAAGTGTGAATTTTTGGCTTCTTTATCAAAAATCATGTGTCTATGTGTCTGTGGATATATATCTCAGCCTTAAGTTCAACTCCATTGATCAATGTGTCAATTTTTATGCCAATCTCATGTGATATACACTATTATAGTTCTGTAGTACAACTTGAAATCAGGAAGGATGGACCCTACAACAGTTATTTTAATGTTTAGAATTGTTTCAGCTATGTAAGATAAATTGCTAAATGATCTTATTAATACAAAAACCAGATATTGGGGGTGAAAACTGAGAGATCGGAGAAGCAGAAATAAGCAGCCACATCTTACCTCTAGGAAATACTAAGCCAAAAAGAGAACTACTGCCTGTATACTCACTTCTATATCCTTTTCTGTGTCTTGCCATCTTATTTCCTCTCTCCACCCAGTTACATCACTTTCCTCTTTCTGCCCCTATCTATCACTTCCTGTATATCTGTACAGACCTCCAGTCCTCTATGGTAACTAGTGCTGGAAATTAAAGGTGTATGCCACCATACCTGGCTCTGGTTCCCAGTGTGACGTTGAACTCACAGAGATCTGGATGAATCTCTGCCTTCTGAATGCTAAGATTAAAGGTGTGTGCTACTACTGACAGACTTCCATGTTTAACATAGTGGTTGGCTTTTCCCTCTGATCCCCAGATGAGCTTTACTGGTATATACAAATAAAATGTCACCACACAGATACCCTGTTTTTTTTTTTTCTGTATGAAATTATGAACTGTCCTTTCATGATCTGTGAACTGTGTTGGCAGTTTAATGGCAATTTTTTGAAGTTATAGATTGACTTTGCTAGTATGGCCATTTTTACTACATTAATTCTACTGATCCATGAGCATTGGAGATTTTTCTACCTTCAGATATCTTACTCAATTTATTTCTTAAAAGATTTGAAGTTTTTATCATACATATCTCTCCCTTGCTTCCTTAGACTTTCTACAAGATAGTTTTCATTATTTGAGGCTATTATGAAATATGTTGTTTCCAAGATCTATTTCTCTGATCATTTATATATAGTAGGATACTTTTTATTTTTAATCTTGTATCAGAAGCTTTTCTGAAAGTGTTTATCAGATATAGTAGTTTCCTGATGGATTTTAAGAGTCATTTATGATTATGATCATATACTCTACAAATAATAATACTTTGACTACTTTAAAATTTGTGTCTTTTTAATCCCCTTCAGTTGTCTTGTTGCTCTACCAAAAACTTCAAGTACTATATTGAATAGATATGAACAGAGTGGACAACTTTGTTTCATTCCTAATTTTACTGGAATTGCTTTGTGTTTCTTTCCATTTAATTTGATATTAGTCACAGGCTTGCAATGACTAATTATTTTTATGTTAAATTACCATTGCTTTTAAATTTTATTTTATTTCATTATTTAATGTGTATTGATGTTCTGTCTGCTTCCATGACTATGTATACCTGTGGAGGTAAGAAGAGGCAATTGGATACCCTGAAACAGGCATCACACACAGTTGTGAGCTGCCTTATGGGTACTTTGAATTGGTCCTGCATCCTCTGATGGAGACACCAGTGCTTCTAATTGCTGAGCCATCTTTCCACACGCCAGAGGCTACACTCCTAAACATAACTTCCATTTCTGCACCTTTCCCAGGAGCTATCACTTCTCAATTGATTCTCCTTTATGGATTTTACTTCATGTCCAAACCCTTCTCTGTGGCAGGATTTTGTCTAGGTGGTCTATCATCATTTTTGTATGTTGCCAAAATTTTTATGATTTAATATCTGGAGCTGCCCTCTTGTGTCCAGAAGACACTATTTTCTTGTAGTCCTCTAACACATCTAGCTTTTAGATTGCTTTTCTCCCATGTTTTACACTGATCCTCAAAGTTCAGAGGAGGACACGCGGTATATTTAGGCCAGAGCATTCGACAATTTCTTATTCTTTTCATTTGGGCAATTGCAGATATTACTGATAATCACTATTTACCACAGATTATATCTTCTACAATGAGGGTTGACAGATGCATTACTCTGACACTATCACCAGAAGTTATTAAGAGTTTGTTTGAGCAGGGTGAGGGTGGCACATGCCGTTAAACCCAGCATGCAGGAGGCAGAGGCAAGTGAATCTCTGTGAGTCTGAGGCCAGCCTGGGTTACAGAGTGAGTTCCAGGAAAGGCTCCAAAAGCTACACAGAGAAACCCTGTCTTGAAAAAGCCAAAAAAAAAAAAAAAAAGAGTTTGTTTAATGCTTTGGACATTTAGACAAAAAAAAAAATTGTTTTTCCCTAAGACATGTAACATATCTACCTACAGGTGGTGTTTTTTATTTTTTATTTTTTTGGTTTGTTTTTTTGCCTCATTTAAAGTGCATGGTATGGCTTTTACATTTTGGCATTGGATCAAGTCTATTCCAAAATTTATTGTTTACTGTCACTATGTTTGTGTCACTAATGTACTAGTAGGCATGTATTGCCAGGACAGTTACTGTGTATTTTTACAATGTTATTATTATTACTGTTCTCATTTGTTAGTGTATGGACATTCAGAGCAGTGGATAGTTACCCAGTGTGGCTAAAGCTTCCATGTCAGTTCAAACCTGATTTCTCCATGTTCTATGACTCAGGTGTGTGTGTGTGTGTGTGTGTGTGTGTGTGTGTGTGTTAGCATTAGGATCTTACTATTGTGTAATAGAGAGCAATAAAGAGCATTGGCAGTAGCCTGTAATATTTAGGGGTCTATGGGACATTATGTCCATTTACTATAAAACAAAAATAAACTGTTGCTTGCACATTCTATTTATTTGTTAGCCTAAGTGTAGCTGAATTTCTAAAAGGTCTTATTAATGAAAAACAAACCAGGGAACCAGGTAATGGGGTGAATTCTGAAAGATTAGAGAAGCAGAACAAGCCACAGCTAACCTCTCCTTGCCAACTCCTCAGCAGATCCTGTTTTCTCAAACTGGAAGGCTCTGAGTCTTCATCTGAAAAGGATCTCAGCTGAAAAGCTGCTAAAAGCCTCATAGCTTAAAGGGGCTCTAGTTCCTGGTCCTCATGCCTGATATGTCTTTCTGCTTTCTGCCACCCTTCCTGGGATTAAAGGTGTGTGTCACCAGGCCTGGTTGATTCCAATGTGGCTTTGAACTCACAGAGATCTGGATGGATCTCTGTCTCCAGAATGGTAGGATTAAAGGGGTGTGTGTGTGTGTGTGTGTGTGTGTGTGTGTGTGTGTGTGTGTGTGCGCACGCGCGCGCGCGTGCGCCACCATTTTCTGGCCTCTATGTCTATCTAGTAGCTGTTCTGTTCTCTGACCCCAGATAAGTTTATTATGGTGTACAATATATTGGGGGACACAATATCACCACACTTAAGGTGTCTACTAATTCCACTGTTGCCTGTTGCTTGAATTTTAAAAGATCTTTTAATAAAAATCCCAGATATTGGGGTAAATGCTGAAAGATTGGAGAGATAAAAGAATAAGCCACAGCTCTTTCTTACCTCACCAACTCCATGAATCCTCTGACTGAATGTCTCTGAGTCCTCAGTCGAAAGGGGACTAGCCAAAAAGGGATTCAGACAAAAAAGCGCTTAGTTCCTGTCTTCTCATGCTTTATATACCTTTTTTTCACCCAGCCATATTATTTCCTTCCTAGTGCTGGGATTAAAGGTATGTGATTCCCAAGAACTGAGATTAAAAGTGTGTGCTACCACTGCCTGGCTCTGTTTCTCTCCTAGACTGAATCAATCTCAGGTATTCCAGTGTGACTTTGAACTCACAGAGATCCAGGCAGATCTTTGCTTACTCAGTGCCAGGATTAAATTTGTGTGCCACCATTGCTTGGCCTCTATGTTTAATCTAGTGGCTTGTTCTGTTCTCTGATATTCAGGCAAATTTTAGTAGGGTGCAAAATGTATCACCACATTTCCCCTTTTTTTGTCTAAAATCATAAAAGAGGGTGCTGTGGGATGTTCTGTACACTGTGAATGTGTTTCTCTGATTGATTGATAAATAAAACACTGATTGGCCAGTAGCCAGGCAGGAAGTATAGTATAGGCAGGATAAGAAGAGAGGAGAATTCTGGGAACAGGAAGGCTGAGTCAGGAGTCATCAGCCAGAGACAGAGGAAGCATGGTGTGAAAGTACTGTTAAGCCACAAGCCACGTGGCAACTTATAGGTTGATAGAAGTGGCTTAATTTAACATATAAGAACTGGATAGCAAGAAGCCTGAGCCATTAGGCCAAACAGTATAAATAACATAAGTGTATGTGTGTTTATTTGGGTCTGAGTGGCTACAGGCCCTGGTGGGACTAGAGAAATCTCCAGCTACAAGAAAGTTATAACCTATATAGTAAATCTATATACATAAGTACAATAACTATATACAATATATACAATCAAGAATTACATTAACAATGTCCCGTCCATTAACATTTGACAGATTCAGAGAAAATACTCCATTATTTATCCTATTTCAGTGAGTCCAAAATGTTGTACCTTATTCACTTTCTATCCTAACTTGTATTACCAACCCAAAACTCTATTTTGATGTCTTTCAAACTTGCACACTTTATACCCCATTAGTGAGTTTCTTTTCTGAATTTGTTAATGAGGAAAACTGTAAATATCTAGTCTTCAACTCCATCAAAGACCCAAGAAGGAAATAATATTATCTAAGTAAGCAGGAAGTGCAAACAAGCAACTTCCAAAAAATGTCAGAAATGACAGGAACAGTTGGCTGCCTGGATCGTCATCCTAGGTTTAGCATATCTGACAGACTTTTCTATGAAGTAGGATTTTCTGAAGGGCTATCCTACTTTGTCTTGTCAATGTTTGTATCAGGCAGTCCTTTCTTTTGTATCCTGTTTGTCCCATTAGGACAGCATAGTGTCGGCCATCAAGGCAAGGGTATTTTTTTTTTTTTTTTTTTTTTGCCCAGTGGTTAAATTTTTCCACAAAGAATGTAAATCCATAAGGAATTTCTTTGACATCCATTATCATCTCTGAAGTAGGTTGGAGTTGCCAAGAATTTTATCATTGTTCCAATTAAAAAAAAACTATGTTATTAAAACATCTTATATGCCATATTCTGTAGAACATGAAGTGTTTGAAGTTGACCTGTCTACCTAAAATATATTTCTGTTTGACCTAGAAAACATACCTAATATGACTATAAGTTCAATTGTAATAGGTGACTAACTACTAACTTGCATTTCTTTATATCATAATTAGTTGGTAATAACTTTCAAAGACTAAAAAAAATGCATAATATTCTTAAATTAGCTATATAGGTACAATATCTTGAATAAGATAAGAAATGTATGTATAGTATGTTCTAACAAAAATAATCTCAAATTTGTATCAATATACAAAAATCCAATCCAATGTAAAATATTTAAAACTCATAGTTGTATTTTAAAAATAGATTCAATAATCTACCTTTTATCTTATCATATCTATACCCTCCCCTTTTTCTTTTCAGAGTAGATTCTATAATCTACCCTTTTATCCTATTATTTCTATCTCTCTCTTTTTTTTCAGAGTAGATTCAACAATCTTCCTTTTTATCCTATTATTTCTATATAATATGTTTCTGTATCATATCCCTCTTTCTTCTTTTAGAAAGAGTTAGACTATGACAAATAACAATTTTTAAACAACCCCTAAACAAAGACAAACATTCATAATCCATTTTTTTGGAATGTAGGTGTAGCTTTCTAGTCTACTTCTTGCTGATTTGGGGTGCTAGTAGTCTTCTGGGGACAGAAAGAAAATTTAGGATTATGGTCAAGTCATGATTGGAGTAGTCTGTGAGGCTTTATTTCAGCCAGCCATCTTGATCTTGTCCTGAGCACTTATAGTCCAAGCCAATCTTTGGGTGGTGTTTGTCAGCTTAAGGGTGTGATCATTTTTCTGATGGGATCATCATTGTGGTTTCCCATTGTAGCAGGGTCCTGTCCTGTTGTTCCCTTTGGGGCACGGGGCCAAGTAGGCACAGGGTCAATGACACAGACTCTGGGACAATGTTGAAAGGACAAGCTCAGTTTATTTAGTAAGAGGCAATCCTTATTTACCCTGAACCCCACCCTGGGGGGAGGTCTGATAAATATGCATCTGTTGGTGTGACATGGATGCTTCTCATTGGTCCAGGTCATCTCCAGATTATGTTTCAGTTGCTGTTGCTAAGGTCCTTAGGAAGACCCAGGTTGGCTCTCAGAAAGTATCTTTTTTACTTGTTTGGTCAGGCTGGCCCTCAAGCCTGTTAGGCATGAGTCATCCCACATTCCATTATCTTTTTGGAGATTTCAAAGTCACTGTTAGGCATGGTCATGGTTCACTGCAGGAAATCTTTTTTGTGGGACATTTTTTTCTGTATGATTTGTTTTTTTCTTCAGACGTCTCATTTGTCCATTGTTCTTCAGATTCCTTAGCCGTTTTTCTCCTTAAAGACAAAAAAAAAAAAAAAAAAAAAAACCTTTCACAACCCTAACTTTGAGGAGATTCCAACTTAATCTTTATTAATTTTGATTTATAGTTTCTTCTAATTTTTGTTCTCTCTTCTATAGCTGTTCTATCATCCAGAGAATGTGGTTTTCTACAATAGGCATTTCATTCATTAATTGCTCTGGGAAGGAGATTCTTCTATGGTGACAGGAAAGGACTGAACCAAATTTGACATGGAGGCCTGTGAGAGACCCCTTAGGTCATTTCTCATTGGCAAAAGATTATCTTGACTGTCGCTTGTTGATCCTTCTGATTTTCAGGCAAATTGTATTAGGGTATACAATATGTCACCACAATTGCCCTATTAGGATAACTCCATTTCAAGTTTTTTCTTTCTAATATGTCTAACTATATCTTTATATACATCACTATATATTTCTAAATATGAATAAATAGTATCAGAAATACATAAATATATCAGGGATACACCCCATACATACAAATTCAGACACACATACATATGTAAAAAATCTTTTGCGATATTAGGTTTCTTCTTTTATTTTTTTCAAAACACCTTAAAGGTTATTTATCCCAATCCATATTCCCACCTCTATATGGGCCTCCTCCTTGTTACTCTAATTTAAGTGTTCCTACAATATTATTAACTTTGAAGCTTTTGTATCAGTGAATTTTATGTCACCTTTCTTAAAATCATATCTTTTCATATGGCCAGTTCTTTATTCCCTGACCTCAGTGTATATTCCACTTGAACCATACACTTCTTTAAATTCAAATGTAGTATGTACCAAGGAAAGAATACATGAAATTTTTGTCTTTCTGGATCTATGTTCCCACAAACAATGCGGGTTTCACTCTCTACATTTACCTATGAATTTCAAATTTCATTTTTCTTGACAATGAATAACATTCAGTTGTGTGAATGTACCCCACTTTCATTATCCATTCATCAGTTGATGAACACCTAGGCTGTTTTCATTTGAAGCTGTGAATAGAACAAAGAACACAAATAATAGAATGTTCTAATTCAATATTTAAAATTAGTTTTGTAAAAATGTAAGTGTTACAACCATTCATTCTGAAGAATTAATTGTGTTTATTACTGTCACATTTGGAAGGTGTTTTATGTTGTTACTAGATTTTTATATGTTTTCTCATTTAAAATCATTGTAGATGTGTTTTAGATAAACTTTGTCTTTTTTAGTTGAAATCTCAAATCTCTGACCACATTTTAACCTGTAATTTATGCCAGATGCTATTTGATTTCCAGATTTTCTTCTATATATATTATAGAAAAGAAATATATGTTACTCTCAGATTAAACTTATTCATCATTTCAGTCACTGATTTAGGTGTTATATAAGTTATTTAGGAGACATCAATATTTTATGCCACTTTTTAGTCCTTGCCTATTTCAACTATTCTTGCAACAGCTTACTGTTGTTAAGTATAAACAAAAGATATTTCTACATTGATTGCTTCAGTGATGCAACATAATGGATCCAATATTTTGGAGTTTGTGTCTTCTACATCCAACCTATTAATGCAGTTACTCATTTGTTGCTACTTTTCCTGGCTACTTTTAATGGGCCAGTTTTTATATGCTATGCTCATATGGGAATCTGGTTCATCAACTTACAATATGCCTCCATTAGATCACCTGTAGGCAAAACTGAAGGACTTCTTTATAAATTGTTGATATAGGAGGGCCTGTACCAACAGAAGCATTACCAAACCTGGATAGACAGTCCTGAATTTTACAATAAAGCAGGTTAGTCAAGTCATGCAGAGCAATACAGTTAACAGAATTCTGCCATGGTCTCTGTTTCACTTCTTGCCTCCAATTTTTGCCTGGAGTTCCTGGCTTGACTTTGCCAACATAACCTGAGAGTTCTGAGCTGAAATAAACCCTTTCTAGCCAAGTTGCTTTTGCCATAGTCTTTTATCACAGAGATAGTAATCTTAATTTAGAGGCTGCTCATTTTGATGTTGTTGACATAAATAAGAAGCGGGATATAATAGCAAATTTATGATCATTGCAGGCAAAGTCTTGAAAGTGACTATGGGATATTTTATTCTTTCTACTCTCTTGTCATGTATATGGTGTTGTTCTAACAAAGGATCTTGCCATTATGTACTGTATTATAGAAGGCATAAAAGAAATAAAGAATGCCAATTAAACAACGAAACCTTTGAAACTGTGAGCTGAAACAAGTCTTTTCTCTAGATAATTTGACAATATGTTAGGCATATATTATAGTAGTGGACAGATGAATTACACAGAAAAATTCCACCAAGAAGAAAGCTCTCTTTGTCATCAATACATACATAATGCCAGGTGAAGACTGCATGAGAGCAGCAGACTAGGAAATATTGAAGGGATTGAACAGGGAAGTTGAGAGTGGTTCAATAAGTGAATAATTCTTCCCTCTTTGTATTAGTTTCATTTTATGTGAAATCAATCTGGCAATTCCATTTTTATAAAGTTAGTAAGAAATAAATAATTATTTGGTGGCTAATTGGGAACATTTCCAGTGAGAAATCAAGCATATTCTTGGCACTTTCCTAAATTTCATGATAGATTTTATTCTATATTTGTGTAAAAAAAAAATCTAAATTTTACCTTAAATTCAAATTTAGAATGTCTTTTTATAATTCTTGCTTTTGGGTAATACTATCTTTAAATCTTTGTTTCTCCTTTTATATTACTGCTGTGTATTTTATAATCTCCTTCAACATATTGTCTTAGTGTATTTGAAAACATTTTATCATGTTTTCACATCCATTTATATTTTGTGATATTATTTTTGTATTTTAAAATCTGTTTTGAATTATTATTATAGTACACTTTAACAATATTTTTCATGTTTTTGCATATATATTATTCATGTGTACTTGTTTCTTTTAACTTTATTATTAATTCTGAGAGTTTATCATGAATCACAATCAGTTGGAGGGCTTACTGAAACTATTGGACTACTGAGATTAAGAAACATCTTTTCTGATTTCTTACATTGTGTTGGTAGAGATAATTATAACTTCCCCTTGGTGATAGAAATCTAATTTTCTATCCTGTTTTCAACCTCATATTACTAAAATAGTCCAAAATTTTACAATTTGAGGAATCCTCTCTCCTATCTCTCCTCACTCTCCTCACTTCCATTCTTTTTCTATTGATTTAAATCACAATATAAGCCCACCTTAAGTTAGTTCACACTTCAAGCAGTGCCACTGAGAAAGTCTTCAGTTGTAGAAATAAAAGAATTACTCACTGTAAAATGTGATCAACACAGATCTAGTTGAAATTACAGAGATCCATCATCCAAATAAATACAATTGTAATGCAATTGTATGGCATTAAACAGAGTTTGACTTAGCAAAATTAAACATATCTAAATTGTGTAACTCAAATAGAGACAGAATGGAACAACAAAACCAAAATGTGTTCTTCAAAGCAGCATTCAATATTTGTTGTTTTCCTTTTTTCCATTTGTTCACATGTCCTTGTTTATCTTAGTGTCTTGATTTTTCATGTTGATGGATAACTATATGCATCCCTCTTTGGATCCTCATTGTTAGGTAGCTTCTCTGGAGCTGTGGGTTGTAGTCTGGTTATCCTTTGCTTTGCTTTACATCTAGTATCCATTTATGAGTGAGTACATACCATGTTTGTCCTTCTGAGTCTGGCTAACCTCACTCAGAATGATATCTTCTAGTTCCATACATTTGCCTGCAAATTTTATGATGTCAATTTTTTGCTGCTGAGTAGTTGCCCCATTGTGTATATGTGCCCCATTTTCTTTATCCATTCTTTGGTTAAGGGGCTTCTAGGTTGTTTTCAGTTTCTGGCTATTATGAATAATGCTGCTATGAATATAGTAGAGCAAGTATCCTTGTATGATTGAGCAAGAGTGGTATAGCTGGTTTTTGAGGTAGATTTATTCCCAATTTTTGAGGAATTGTCATACTGATTAACAAGGTGGCTTTACAAGTTTGCACTCCCACCAACAGTGGAGGAATGTTCCCTTTGTTCCACATCCTCTCCAACATAAGCTATTATCCATGATTTTGATCTTAGTTATTCTGAGAGGTGTAAGGTGGTATCTCAGAGTCATGTTGATTTTCCTTTCCTTGATGACTAAGGTTGTTGAGTAATTCCTTAAATGTCTTTTGGATATTTGAGATTCTTCTGTTGAGAATTCTGTTTTACTTTGTAGCCCATTTTTTCAAATTGGATTTTTAAATATTTTGATGTCTAGTTTCTTGAGTTCTTTATATATTTTGAAGATCAGCCCTCTGTCAGTTGTAGGCTGGTGAAGATCTTTTTCTGTTCTGTAGGCTCTCATTTTGTCTTATTTACCATGTCCTTTGCCTTATGGAAGCTTCTCAGTTTCAGGAAGTCCCATTTATTATATATATATTATAATTAACCAATAATATTATTGCTGTCAGTGTCTGTGCTGCTGGTGTTATATTTAGGAAGTGGTCTCCTATGCCAATGCATTCAAGGCTACTCTCTCTTCTATCAGGTTTAGTGTAACTGGATTTATATTCAGGACTTGGATCTACTTGGCCATCAATTTTGTGCATCATGATAGATACAGATCTGTTTGCAATCTTTTGCATGTTGACAGTCAGTTATGCCAGAATTCTTTTTTTCCCCCACTATACGGTTTTGGCTTCTTTGTCAAAAATAAAGTGTTCATAGGTATGCAGATTTCTGTCAGGATCTTCAATTCTTTTCCATGGGTCCACATTTTAGTTTTTATGACAATTGCAAGATGTTTTTGTTACTATAGCTCTATAGTAGAGCTTAAAGTCAGGGATGATGATACCTCCAGAAGTTACTTTATTATACAGGTTTGTTTTAGTTATCCTGAGTTTTTTTTCCATATGAAGCTGCATATTGTCCTTTTGATGTCTTTGAAGAATTATGTTGGGATTTTGATGAGGATTGCATTGAATGTGTAGATTGCTTTTGGTAAGATTGCCATTTTCACTATGCTAATCCTATCTATCCATGAGCATGGAAGATCTTTCCATTTTCTGATAACTTCTTCAAATTCTTTCTCCAGGGACTTAAAATTCTTGTCATACAGGTCTTTCACTTGCTTAGTTAGAATTACCCCAAGGTATGTTATTTTATTTGTGGCTATTGTAAAGGGTGATGTTTCTCTGATTTTATTCTTGGCCCATTTATCATTTGTATATAGGAGAGCTACTAATTTTTTTGATTTAATCTTGTATCCTGCCACATTACTAATGGTGTTTATCAGCTGTAGGAGTTTCCTCATAGAATATTTGGGGTCATTTATGTATACTATCATATCAATTGCAAAGAGCAAAAGTTTGACTTCTTCCTTTGCAATTTGTTTCCCTTTGATCTATTTTTGTTGTCTTATTGCTGTAGCTAGTGTATTAGCTACGTTGAGTACTATATGGAATAAATATGGGAAAAATGTAGAGCCTTGTCTTCTTCCTGATTTTAGTGGAATTGCTTTGAGTTTCTCTTCATTTAATTTGATGTTGTCTGTCAGCTTGCTGTAAATTGCCTTAATTATGTTTAGGTATGTTCCTTGTATTTCTGATCTCTCCAAGTCCTTTACCATGAAGAAGTGTTGAATTTTATTGGAGGCTTTTTTAGCATCTAATGAGATGATCCTGTGGTTTTTTTTTCTTTCAGTTTGTATATATGGTGTATTACATTGACAGATTTTTATATGTTGTACCATCCTTACATTTCTGGGATGAAGCCTACTTGGTTGTGGTGAATAATTTGTTTGATGTGTTCTTGGATTCGGTTTGCCAGTATTTTATTGAGTAATTTGTTCATCAATGTTCATGAAGGAGATTGGTCTGTAATTCTCTTTCTTTGTTGCATCTTTGTGTGGTTTTGGGTATCTGGGTAAGTGTAGTCCCATAAAAAAGAGTTTGGCAACAGTTTTTCTCTTTCTATTGTGTGGAACAATTTGAAGGGTATTTGTATTAGCTATTCTTTTAAAATCTGATAGAATTCTGTGCTGAAACCATCTGGTCCTGGGTTTTTCTGGTTGGGTGGCTGTTAATAACTTTTTATTTCCTTAGTGTTTAAGTGTCTATTTAAATAGTTAATCTGGTCTTGATTGAATTTTGATTTGTGGTACCTATCCAGAAAATGGTCCTTTTTTTTTTTTTTTTTTTTTTTTTAGATTTTTCAATTTTATGGAATACTGGTTTTTGGAGTATGACATGATGATTTTCTGGATTTCCTCGCTGTCTGTTGTTATATCTCCATTATCCTTTCCAGTTTTGTTAATTTGGATATTCTCTCTCTGCGTTTTGGTTAGCACAGCTAGGGGTGTATCTATCTTGTTGACTTTCTTAAGGAACCAACTCTTTGTTTCATTGATTCTTTGTTTTGTTCTCTTTGTTTCTATTTTATTGATATCAGCTCTCCATTTGAATATTTCTTGGTGTCTATTCCTCCTGGGTGAGTTTGCTTCTTTTCTTCTAGAGCTTTTATGCATGCTGTTAAGTCACTAGTGGGAGATTTCTCCATCTTCCTTATGTGGGCATTTAGTTCTATGAGTTTTCCTCTTAGCACTTCTTTCATAGTGTCCTATAAGTTAGGGTTTGTAGTAAAATCATTTTCATTAAATTCTAGGAAGTCTTTCTTTCTTTCTTTCTTCTTTGACACATTAGTGATTCACTTGAGCTTTATTCAGTTTCCATATGATGGTAGGCTTTCTGTAATTTTTGTTGTTGAAATATAACTCAAAGACATGGTGGTCTGATGAAATATAGGAGGTTATTCCAATTTTTTGTATCTATTGAGATTTGCTTTGTGACCAAATATGTGGTCAATTTTAGAGAAGTTTCCATGTGATGCTGAGAAGGTATATTCTTTTTTGTTAGGGTGGAATGTTCAGTAGATATCCATTAAGATCATTTGAGTCATAACATCTGGTAGATCCCTTATTTCTCTGTTAAGTTTGAGTCTGGCAGATCTGTCCATTGGTGAAAGTGGGGTAGTGAAGACTCCCACTACTAATGTGTAGGGTTTGATGTACGGATCAAGTTTAGAAATGTTTCTTTTGCATATGTGGGTGCCCTTGTATTGGGGCATAAATGTTCAGGATTGAGACTTCATCTTAGTCAATTTTTCCTGTGATGAATATGTAATGTCCATCCCAATCTCTTTTGATTGGTTTTAGTTTGAAGTCCATATTTTTAGATATTAGAATAGCTACACCAGCTTGCTTCTTAAGTCTGTTTGTTTGGAAAATGTTTTCTCAGCCTTTCACTGTGAGGTAGCATCTGTCTGTGAAGTTGAGGTATGTTTCTTGCATGCAGCAGAATCATGGATCATGTTTTCATACCCATTCTGTTAGCCTGTGTCTTTTTATAGGTGAATTGAGTCCATTGATATTAAGGGATATTAATGATGAGTGATTGTTAATTTCTGTTATCTGTTGGTAGTAATGTATGTGTATTTTCCTTCTTTGGAATTTGAATGCTCTGGGGTTATCTTACCTCTTGTTCTAATTGGTGTTTGTCATGGGTCTTATGGATTGCAGGGTACGATGGAGATTTTTGGTGAGGAGTTGTGCCTGCTTGTGTCTTCCCTACTTGCCTGCTATTGGGACAGCATTCGGTACATGTGGGTAGTATGGATTGTGACCCAGGGCCTAGGTCCTAAAGGCTGGCATCTCTGTATTCCTATTATTCTTAAGTTTGGGCTTTCCATAGTGTTCCAGACTTTCTGAAATTTTTTAAAGGAATTCTTTAGATTTAACATTTTCTGTAATCAATGAATCTATTGTAACTTCAATGCTTAAGATTCTCTATTTAACCTCTTGTATTCTGTTGATGATGCTTGCATCTGTAGTTCCTTTTCACTTATGCAGATTTTGCATTTTCAGAATTCCTTGTTTTTGTTTTCTTTATTGTTTCACTTTCCATTTTCAGGTCTTGAACAGTTTACTTTATCTCTTTGTTTTCTCTTGGCTTCCTTGGCATTCTTTAAGGGATTTATCTATTTCCTCCAGGTTATATTTTGTGTGTGTGTGTGTGTTGTTGTTGTTATCTTTTCCTCCATTTTCTTAGGGGAATTTTTTTTTATTTCTTCTTTGAGGAACTCTACCATATTCATGAAGTTATTTTTAAGGTTATTTTCTTGTGTTTCAGCTGTTTTGCAATGTTCATTTCTTGCTGTCCTAGAATAGCTGGGCTCTGGTGATGCCATAGTGCCCTTTGGGTTGATAATTTTGTTCTTACACTGATAAGCATCTGGATTTGGCATGATTATATGTCTAATTGTAGATTCATGAGTTTGTGTTTAATGGATGCTTATTTTGTTTCTTGGTTTCTGTTTCTTTTCTGGACTTCTGGCCTAAGTAGCCAAGGGTTCTGATGACTGTAGGGTAAAAGGGCCAGGCAAGAAACACACCCTGACTCTGAAACCAGAGCCAGTGAAAGAAACACACGTTGGCCCTAAAACCAGAGAAAAAAAAAACATAACCTGACTCTGAAACTAGAGCCAAAGAAGCACACATTGTAACTGAAACCAGAGTCAGTGAAAAAAACACAACCTGGCCCTGAAACTAGAGTCAAAATATTAAAAATGGCCATTGAAAGAAATATACCTTGTCCCTGAAACAAGAGCCAAAGAAACACATTCTGCCCTTCACCAACTAAATATGAACGCAACTAATCTCTGAGTATGAAAACAAACCAATCCTTGAACACAAAACCAACCAATCTCTGAGCATGAAATCCAGCCAATCTCTGAACTTGTTCAGGTGCTCAGGGACTGAAATCTGACCAATTCCTTTTTCCAAAAAATCTTCACTCTGGATCACTATCCCTAAGGTGACCTATATAAGCCCTGTGCCTGTTCAGCTGGAAGCTTCCTTTTTCCATCCTGGCAGAGGCCAGTCATTCTCCTGGATTCCTCCCTCTCAATAAATCTTTTGAATGAGTTTTGGATGAAGAGCTTCTTTTGTCAGAGTGGAGCAGAGGAGCAATGAACATCTCTGCAGAGAAACTCCCTTAGAGAAGTAACAACTTTTCCTGGAGTAGGAGAAGATTGCTACATTCCTGCAGGTCCCATCCCTGTCCCTCCTCCCCCTCCTGCCCCCCCCCCAAAAAAAAGAAGAAACAGATTTCACCAGAGCAGAAAAGAAATGGACTTCTGTGCTGGAAAACTCCCTTAGTGGAGTGGAGCAGAGATGCAAAGGACACTTCTGCTGGGAACTATCTTAGCAGAGTAGAGCAGAGCTGAAATGTAATGTCTTTCTTGGAAAGGAGCAAGTTTGCCACAACCTATAGGGAGATCATCTCCCACCAGAACACAACTATAGATATTCTTTGACTTCTGGCAGTCAGGATATTTTTTTCTTTAGAGCTGTAATCTTCCAGTATACCTCCACTTCATTGCTGTAGGTATAGTCTGACTTACAACACTCAGTATATCTTTCCTTCCAAAGGTATAACACTTTCAGTGACTAGTGAGTCTTCAGGTCCAGTAGTGTGTTTCTGCTGTTGTTTTGCGGCCTGCAAGGCTTCTGGGGTTTGGGATGCCAACTTTGCCACTGCAGTTCCAAGTATTTGTGTGGTCTCTGGGGTTCTGGGTACATGCTAGGTCTCTGAGATTTTTGGAATGGTATGTCTTCCAGTAAAATGGAAGTTTTCTCCTAAGGTTGTGGGCTGGAATTTGTAGCTCAGGAGAGGGAGTGCAGTTGTAGGCTGTAGAGCCAGCTTTACAGAATGTTATTTGTCAGTAGTCTGTGTCTGACCTAAGGTCCCTTGAATTGGCCTTTTCTTGTGTTAGGCGGATGTTTTCTGCCAAAGTTCTGGGAGAGATTATGGAGCCAAGGGGAGGAGGTGCAGTCTGGAACTGTTGGGTAGGCTTTAAGGAGTGCTAATAGGCAGTGGGTGGTGTAAAAACCTTGGTCCCATAGAATCAGCCTAGCCTGTGGTAAAGCAGCTGAAGTTGTGAGCAGGAACATTGAGCCCAGGAGAGAAGGTTCAGTCTGGAGCTGTGGTGCTTAGGACTAGCCACCCTCTGGCAAAGCAGTTAGAGTTGGGGGCCAGAAGCACAGGGGAAGGAGTTACCACTCTTAAACCAGTATTTCTGAGCACAATCTAAATACTTATCCTTATACTTGCAGATAAATATAGCATTCACTCTTCATCAAAGAAAACTCTTTTTGCAATAGATAGAGAAAATCAAATTTCAGAAAGTCATAGCTTGTTGGTATACAATAAACAAGCAACAATGGGGTGCCTCACCCAAATGGATACATATACCCTCAATTCTTACAACTATGTCTGGGAAACATGGAAGAGGGTTTAGAAAGATTCTAGAAGACAGTGGATGAGGACATCTCCTATGAGATTATGTTCTCTACACAGGACAGGGAAGCTGTTCAAGTGAATTCTCGATGGTGTGGTAGTCTAAACAAGGCTTGAATAGTAGTAGCACTAGTAGACAAAGCCACATGAATAGAGGAAATATCATAAATACCTAGCCCTTTTCCTACAAGGCATTAGGAATACCAAGAGAAGGATAGTCAGTCTTCAACAAGAATGAGCAGTATAATTGTTTATCCAATATCAAATATATACTAATAATACCTTATATACTAATAATACCTTATATACTAATAATACCTTATATATAAACTAAATGGAATCAGCATGTTGTAGCCATATAGTTTTAAGTATGTATACATGTAACATTAATGATTAAATTTAATATAATAGAGATAATACAGCAAAGTATAAGGAGAACTTACAGTAGATGAAATGGAAC
The DNA here is from genome assembly GCF_004664715.2 of Peromyscus leucopus. Lineage (NCBI taxonomy): Eukaryota > Metazoa > Chordata > Mammalia > Rodentia > Cricetidae > Peromyscus > Peromyscus leucopus. The sequence continues at coordinate 9,504,461 of NC_051081.1, forward strand.
CATAGGACAGGAACCAGTATTTTGCTAATAACAGGATGAAAATGATCAAATTATATTATAAATACATATGATCTCTAATGATAAAATCCATTGTTTTGTATAATTAATAAATGTCAGTAATTAAAAATTCAATATAGTTAATTGGTAGACTGATGAGTATAAACTTATTAAATGAAATCATGACTTGTACCCTCCTCTAAATTATTTCTTCTCATCTTCATAGGTTCAAGGCCAAGACCTACCTGTTTTTCCTGTCTTTCCTCTTTGCCATTGAAGAGATCAACAGAAGCCCCCATATTTTACCCAACATAACTTTGGGATTTGATGTGCATAATGTCCCTTTTCTTGATGTAAACACAACATATATTTCTTTAAAGTGGCTATCAGGTATTGACAGAATGATTCCTAATTACAACTGTAGGAGAGAGAGAAAATCTGTAATAATGTTTACAGGGCCATCATGGACAACCTCTGCTCTTATTGGATCATTGCTTGAGCTGTACAAATTTCCACAGGTGAGTATTGTAGGCATAGAGTGAAATGAATTGATTATTTATTCAGTGATAATGACATATTCATGAGCAAAATGAAAAATAATGACTGAATTCATGCATCATGCAAAAATTATGTTTAAAGTTACTTGCTTGGTGGTCTTTATTAGGAATAGACTGGTGGTAGAGGTTGTAAAAGACAATGTATGTTTCAGAATATGAGTCTACTTATTAATATTCCAAAAAAAGCTGAGGAATAGGAAGGTCACTATAACTGTGAGGTAAGTCAGTCTTCCTTCCCAAAACAGCTATTGTGTAGTGCAAATAAGATCTCATAATTGTGTGAGACTCATCTTCATATTATTATTAACTTATTATTAAGTTATAATTAATTATAATTAACATATTATTATTCCCTTAGCTCACCTTTGGGCGTCATGATCCCATCCTGAGTGGCAATATCCATTTAACTTCTTTATATCAGATGGCACCAAAAGACACATTTCTGGCCCATGCTATGATCTCTTTACTGATTCATTTCCGCTGGAACTGGGTGGGGCTGTATATCTCAGAAGATGAAAGAAGCATTCAGTTTTGGTCAGACTTTAGAACAGAAATGGACAAGAACAGTATCTGTGTGGCCTTTGTGGAAATTATATCAATCAGTGAATTGTCAGTATCTCCAAATTCCTGGTCATATCATCATCAGATCTTGAAATCATCAGTAAATGTGATTATAGTCTATTTTGACTCTGATTCTCTGATCACATTGTTTCACATGGTAGAAAGATCTTTAATGACTCACAAAGTCTGGGTCATGGCCTCACCATATCATTCTTCCAAAATACAATGGAGTATATTTCTTCACCCATCTCATGGTTCTCTCATGTTTTCACACCACCATAAGGAAATCTCAGGTTTTAGAAATTTTATCCACACTGTTAACCCCTCTAAATACCCCAATGACATTTATTTAGCTATATTTTGGTTTTTCTTTTTTGCCTGCTCATTTTCTAAGTATGACTGTACTATGCTGGAGAACTGTCCACTCAATTCTTCCTTGGAAATGTTATCTTATCCAGTTATTGATACGGCCATAAGTGAGGAGAGTCACAACCTATACAATGCGGTGTATACAGTGGCTCATATTCTTCATGAGATATTACTTCACCAAGTAGAATTTCAGGGATTAGGTGGTGTAAAAGAACTGGTTCATTTCCCCTGGAAGGTAATGGACATTTTTTGGATGGCATAAATTATAAGAACAATAATTTTCTAAGGAAAGAATTCATGGGAGCAGAAAGTCAACAGTTTAGGATATGTTTTTATAGAAATCTTAGGGGAAAACTCCTTTTTCACTTTTCAGTAAGTCAGAATAAGACTGGTAATGATATCATATTGAAGAACAAAGGACCAGCATGAAACAGAAAATGCATTTTAAGTCAACATTCTCATTTTGTTTTTTTGTAAAATTTACATGTGTGTGTTTTTTGTGTGTCTGTGTATGTGACTTCACCAATGTACATATGGGACTGGGTTTTTACAGTACTCACAAGGAAATCTGATGCCAAATTGTGAGAGTCATTACTTCCTTTACTTTGTGGGTTCTGAGAATTGAATTAATCTTTTCCAGCATGGTGTCATCATCCACATCTGTTATTCTTTGCCCCCCCCCAACATCCTATGGTTCAGTTATTTAATTTAAATAAGTTCTATATCTCCCACAGAAAATATTTTCTACATAAAAATGATGATTTGACTAGGAATTCCTTAAGAGATGACAATATACAACCTAACTGTAGGAATGACTAAATGTTGCTGAGAAAACATGGGTATTGTATATAAATTATCTTTTAAAATGGACGTTATGTAATAATAACTATGTGAACATACTTATGGCATTATGTATATAAAGGTCATCTTTGGATATATGAAGCTTTCAGTACACTATTGAGGACTGGATGAACAACAGTTAATTTTGTTCTGATTCATAGTATATTTTGTCTCATCTTACACAACTTAAAATATTATGATATTTTGGTTTCTCATACCATTGAATTTATTGAACTTGATACACTTTATTTATTGCTGTGCTAAATCTACATTGTGACATAATGCATACAGGAGATGAAAGGCTTTCCCACATGCTGCTTTCTGTTAACCTGAACCATTCATCTCTCCTAGCTGCACTTCTTTATAAGAAATATTCAGCCTCACCATTTGGATTCTAACCAACTAATTTTGGATGAGAAAAGAAAATCTGCAGCAGAATATGATATCCTCAACTATTGCCATTTTCCAACAAATTTTGTACACATATTGAAAGTGGGAAAATTTTCTCCATTTGCCCTACCTGGTCAGCAGTTGTCCTTACATGAGGACATGATAGAATGGGCCTTAGGATTCACAGAGGTTGGTGGAAGCTAACATAACATTTTCAGTTACTACAAACAAGTAACTAGCATCATATTCTTGGTCTTATTATTCTTGATTTCTGGTTGCTCTGTTTAGGCCTCCAATGTACATTTCTCAGTTATAATTTAAGCAATTTTTGTTTACACTGATAGAATTGATCTTGTGTATTTGTCAATCTTTGCATAAGATTTATGTTTTTCATAAAATTCATGTACAATTTCTTCATTAACATTTATCACTATAAAACTGTTCAAAGAACTGAGCCTGTAAGAACATGCATAGTGTAGGTGGGTTTTGTCCCATGGTTATTTATTCATATTTTTCATGTATGGTAGGTGGTATTACAGTGGAAGTATGTCAGAGGAAATTATTCTCCACATGATAGTCAAGTAGCAAGTGAAAAACATCTGGTACCAGTTTTAAAATATCCACACCCAAAGCATCAATTTAGTGAAAACTTGCATTTATTAGGATCCAAATCTTACAGTTTCCACCAGTTCTCAGGGAGTATCATGATTAGAGCATTGTCTTTAGGCCATGAACAAGAACAACCTTTAGTGAATCAGTGTTACTGAAAAGCACAATGTTATATTGAATTGTTGCTGTTCACTGAGTCATGATATTTATTGTTAGTTGCATGAATGCCTCAGGAATTACTAGTGCATCTCTGATTTTCCTCAGACCCCGCAATCACTATGCAGTGAGAGTTGTAGTCCTGGATTCAGGAAATCATATGTGGAAGGAAAGACTATTTGTTGCTTTGATTGTACCCCTTGCCCAGAAAATGAAATTTCTAATGAAACAAGTAAGTATAAACATTATGGACACAATTATTCCTCTTGAAATCCAAGAAATGGAGAAGTATTAGAAAATATCTGCAAAACCAAATAACTTTACCTGCATTTAGTTACTTATTTTAAAAATCTATAATTAAGATGAGAGAACAAAAATGCATGATGTACAAAACAGAAACACAACTCTGTATTGATAATTATATTTTTGGAGAAGATATCATTGTCTTTGCCAGGACACTAGAATTCTTGTGTTGTCTTGTTTGTTTAAAAATTAGTTGAATCTTCCACCTGCATTTCAGCTTTAGTTCTTTTCAAAGTTTTTATTTCATTAATAAATTGGTTTTCAAATCCTAGGTTGTCACCATCATTTTAATCAGCCTTATGTTTTTGTTTTCATAAAGATAATTCAGGTATTATTCTCTCTTCACGCTTTTTAAAAATTATTGAGCTATATCTTCGTGTCTTCTTTCAACTCCTTTAATTCTTCGATGGTATTTGTGATTGTTCTTTCAAATTCTTTGTCCCGTATTTCATCTGGTTAATCCTTGTGGGAGACCATTTCTGTTAGGATGATGAATTCACAGAAAGTGAAATACTCTTTTGATCTTTTTATTTTATTTATATTTTTATGATGAGATCAGTATATGTAGAATAATTTTGTCATTTCACTGACTGATATAGACACAGTAGGATGGAAGAGAATACAAGATATGCAGTTTGGGTTGGCCATAAAGGTTGGAGATGGCTTAAGTGAAGTGAAATGAGATCGGTACAGTACATTGGGTTGGCATTTGGAATCTATGTACTTATCTGTGCACAGAGTATGGATACAGTGCCAAGCAGTGTTCTCCAGTCTAGGCCAGGACAATGGATTTTATGTGAAGGGGAGGATCAAGCAGTCTCATATGCAGAAATGGAAACAAGATGTATAGGATCTGTCTGGGCAAAGAGTTTTGGTGTGGTATTCAAGATTTTATATATCATATATCTATATCTATATATATATTTATATATACAGAGAGAGAGAGAGAGAGAGAGAGAGAGAGAGAGAGAGAGAGAGAGTCTGTGGGAAGGAAGTGTGGGTTGTGTTTAGACAATGAACATTGGAGTAACATAGATGGGTTGTTTAGAATAGGTCAGGACAATGGATGTTGGGCTTTATCTGGATCTGGGGAATAAGAAAGTCATGTGGAGGAAGGTATAAGGTGGACTTATTTGGTTAGAATCTGCTATAAGGTGTCCAAAATATGAATGGAGTAGTGGTTTTATGTAGCTGGAGGTTTTCCTCTGTCCTGCCTGGCATGTTATCAGGACAAATCTCTCTCACCTGCTAGTTCCAAAGCCATTTGGACACAAGTAAACACACAGAGGCTTATATTAATTAAAACTGCTCAGCCATTAGCTCAGGCCTACCACTGACTTAACTCTGCCCATTTCCATTCATCTATATATTCCCATGTGTTCCTCAGCTTACTTGCATGCCATTACATGCTGCTCCCTGGACTGTGGACAGGCATCTCCTGCTCTGCCTTCATCTTCCCAGAATTCTTCTTGTCTGCTGATCCCACTTATACTTCCTGCCTGGCTACTGGTCAGTCAGCATTTTATTAAACCAGTATACAAAAGCATTATCCCACAGCATTTCCCCTTTTCTGTTTAATTAAAAAGGAAAGTTTTAGTTTTAACATAGTAAACTTATATAACAAAACAGTTATCAAGAAAGAACTACATTTACAATATCTAGTCTCTTTATATTTGGCAAACGTAAAGAAAATATTTTATTTATCCTATATTTGTGAGTCCAAGGTTTCATATCTACCTTATCTCTTATCATAACCAAGGAAAACCATAATTATAACTATCTAGTCTTCAACTACATCAAAGACTCCAGAAGGATACAATATTATCTAAGTAAACAGGAAGAGCATTGTAAGCAACTTCCCAAAATCGTGAATGATAGAGACAGATGGCTGCCCAGACAGTCACCCAAAATACTTCTGCAATGTTGGGGCATCCATCTTCAGCCCATAAGTCTATAGTCTCTCAGTCACTTCTCTCTGTGTCCTACAGAATATCTGACTGTTTCTTCTGTGAAGCAGGAACTTGAAGGACCATTTTGCCTTGCAAAGGTCAGTGGTTACCTTTTTATAGGTCCTTCATGTCCAGTCAATGCAACATTTTTTCAAGCAGTCCAGGCAAGAACAGTTTTTTGCCCAAATGGCTATCTTTGCCAAGAAAAAGACAAACACCACATGGAGTGTCTTTGATACCCATCCTCCTCTCTGAAGTAAATCAGTCCTGCCAGGAGCAGATACATCTCATTTCCGGGAAAGTCTAAGTTTTTAAAACATTTCAAATGCCATATTCTGTAGGTCTTTGAAGTATTTGAAGATTACCTATCTAATTGAATTATATCTATGTATGCCTAGGAAACTTAACTAATATGACTGTAAGTTTGATTATCATAGAAGACTAATTATTAATCTGTATTTCTTTTTATTTACTTATTTTTATTAAGATGTTTTCTACTCATTTTACACACCAACCACAGATTCCCTTGTCCTTCCTCCTCCCACCCTCCAGCATTCCCCCGAAAATCACCCTCAATTCCCACTTTTTCCTAGGCAAGGTCTTCCATGGGGAGTCAGCAGAGCCTCGTACACTCAGTTGAGGCAGATCCAAGCACCTCCTCCCTGCAACAAGGCTGGGCAGTGTCCCACCATAGGCACTAAGCTCCAAAAAGCCAGCTCATGAACTAGGGATGAGTCCCATTCCCACTGCCTGGGGGCCCCTTAAACATTTCAAGCTAAACAACTGTCTCACTTATCCAGAGGGCCTAGTTCAGTACCATGGGGACTCCTTAGCTATTGGTCCACAGTTCATGTGATTCCACTAGTTTGGCTAGTTGTCTCTGTACTTTTTCCAATCATGGTCTCAATATCTCTTGCTCAAAGAATCCTTCCGCTTTCTTATTGATTGGACTCCTGGAGCTCCACCTGGGATAAGGCCGTGGATCTCTGAATCTGTTTCTTTCAGTAACTGGGTGGGGGATCTATGATGATAGCTAGGGTATACAGCCGTCTGATCACCAGAGTAGGTCAGCTCAGGCATCCTCTCGACCACTGCCAGTAGTCTATGGTGGAGTCATCTTTGTGGATTTCTGGGAACCTCCCTAGCACTCTGCTTCTCCATACACCCATGGTGCCATCATTTTTCATGGTATCTCTTTCCTTGCTCTCCCACTCTGTTCCCATTCCAACTCGAGTCTCTCGCTCACCTAGGCTCTCATTCCCCCATCTCTTGGCTCCATTACCCCCTCCCCCCCAGTTTGCCCATGTAGATCTCATCCACTTCTCCATTGCTGGACAATCTTTGCATAATTCCTATGGTTCTCCTTACTAGCTAGCCTCCCAGGAGCTGTGGGTTGCAGTCTGGTTATCTTTTGCTTTGCATCTAGTATCCACTTATGAGTGAGTACATACTATATTTGTATTTCTGAATCTGGGTTACCTCACTTAGGTGATATTTTCTAGTTCAATACATTTGCCTGCAAACCTCATGATGTCACTGTTTTTCTCTGCTGAGTAGTACTCCATTGTGTATATATACCACATTTTCTTTATCCATTCATCAGCTGAGGGGCATATAGTCTGTTTCCAGGTTTACAAATAATGCTGCTATGAATATAATTGAGCATGTGTCCCTGTTGTACGATTGAGCAATTTTTGGTCATATGTCCAAAAGTGGTGTAGCTGGGTCTTGAGGAAGAATGATTCCCAATTTTCTGAGAAACCAACAAACTGATTTTCAAAGTGGTTTACAAGTTTGTATTCCCACCAACAATGTAGGAGTATCCCCTTGCTCCAGTCCTCTCCAACATAAGATGTCTTCAGTGTTTTTGATCTTAGTCATTCTGACAGGTGTAATGGTATCTCAGAGTAATTGTGATTTGCATTTCCCTGATGACTAAGGATGATCTGAACAATTCCTTAAATGTCTTTTGGCCATTTGAAATTCTTCTGTTGAGAATTCTCTGTTTAGCCCTATAGCCCATTTTTTAATCAGATTGTTAGTTATTTTGATGTCTTGTTTCTTGAGTTCTTTATATATTCTGGATATCAGCCCTTTGTCAGATGTGGAGTTGGTGAAGATCTTTTGCCATTCTGTAGGCTGTTGTTTTGTCTTATTGACCATGTCCTTCACCCTACAAAAACTTCTCAGTTTTAAAAGGTCCCATTTATTAATTGTTCCTCACAGTGTCTGTGCTACTGTATTATATTTAGGAGGTGATCTCCAGTGCCAATGCATTCAGGACTACTTCCTACTTTCTTTTCTATCAGTTTTAGAGTAACTGGATTTATGTTGAGGTGTTTGATCTACCTGGACTTAAGTTTTGTGCATGGTGACAGATATGTATCTATTTGCAATCTTCTACAAGTTGACATCCAGTTATGCCAGCACCATTTGTTGAAGATGCTTTTTTTCTTTCCATTGTACATTTTTGGCTTCTTTTTCAAAAATTAGCTGTTCATATCTGTGCTGAATAATGTCAGGAACTTCAATTCATTCCATTGGTCCACATGTTGATTTTTTTTTTTTTTTTTTTTTTTGGTTTTTCGAGACAGGGTTTCTCTGCGTAGCTTTGTGCCTTTCCTGGAGCTCACTTGGTAGCCCAGGCTGGCCTCGAACTCACAGAGATCTGCCTGGCTCTGCCTCCTGAGTGCTGGGATTAAAGATATGTGCCACCACTGCCCGGCCACATGTTGATTTTTATATCAGTACCAAGCTGTTTTTATTACTGTAGCTCTATAGTAGAGTTTGAAATTAGGCATCATCATGATGCCTTCAGAGGTTGCTTTATTGTACAGGATTCTTTTAGCTATCCTGGGTTTTTTGTTTTCCCATATAAAGTTGACTTATGTTCTTCTGAGGTTTGTGAAGAACTGTGTTGGGATTTTGATGGGGATTGTATTGAATCTGTAGATTGCTTTTGGTAAGATTGCCATTTTTACTGTTAATCCTACCTATCCATGAGAATGGGAGATCTTTCCATTTTCTGATATCTTCTTCAATTTTTTTTTCTTCAGAGACTTAAAGTTCTTGTCATACAGGTTCTTTGCTTGCTTAGTTAGAGTTTCCCCAAGGTATTTTATATTATTTGTGGATATTGTAAGGGGTGATGTTTTTCTGATTTCTGTCTTAGCCCATGCATTATTTGTATATAGCAGAGCTACTGATTTTTTTAGTTAATCTTGTATCCTGAAAACATTACTGAAGTTGTTTATCAGCTGCAGGAGATCCTTGGTCGAATTTTTGGGATCACTCATGTATACTATCATACCATTTGCAAATAGTGAAAGTTTGACTTCTTCGTTCCAATTTGTATCCCCTTGATCTTCATTTGTTATCTTATTGCTCTTCAAGTACTATATTGAATAAGTATGGGGAGAGCAGATAGCCTTGTCTTGTTTCTGATTTAAGTGGAATCGCTTTGAGTTACTCTCCATTTACTTTGATGTTGGCTGTTGGCTTGCTGTAAATTGCCTTTATTATGTTTAGGTATGTTCCCTGTATTCCTGATGGGAGTCTGCTTGCCAATATTTTATTGAATATTTTTGCATCAATGTTCATGAGGGAGATTGATCTGTAATTCTCTTTCTTTGTTTGACTTGGGAAGCAGTAACTGTAGCCTCATAAAAGGAGTTTGTTAACGTTCCATCTGTTTCTATTGTGTGGAACAATTTGAAGAGTATTGGTATTAACTCTTCTTTGAAAATATGGTTGAATTCTGCATCGAAACCATCTGGTTCTGGGCTTTTGGGGGAGGGAAAATTTTAATGACTGTTTCTATTTTCTTAGGAGTTATAGGTTTATTTATATAGTTTATCTGGTCTTGATTTAACTTTGGTATGTGGTACCTATCCAGAAAATTGTCCATTTATTTAAGTTTTTCCAGTTTTGTGGAGTACAGGGTTTTAAAGTATGACCTGATAATTCTCTGGATTTCCTCATTGTCTGTTATTAAGTCTCCCTTTTCATTTCTGATTTGGTTAATTTGGATGTTCTCTCTCTGTCTTTTGGTTAGTTTGGATAAGGGCTTGTCTATCTTGTTGATTTTCTCAAAGAACCAATCTTTTGTATTATTGATTCTTTTTATTGTTTTCTTTGTTTCAAGTTTATTGATTTCAGCTCTCAATTTTATTATTTCCTGGCATCTATTCCTCCTCAGTGACTTTGCTTCTTGTTCTAGGGCTTTCGGGTGTGTTGTTAGGTCATTAATGTGAGATTTTTTCAACTTCTTTATGTGGTCATTTAGTGCTATGAATTATCCTCTTAGCACTGCTTTTGTAGAATCCCTTAAGTTTGCTTATGTAGTCCATTCATTTTCATTGAACTCTAGGAAGTCTTTAATTTCTTTCTTCCTTAACCCATTGGTGATTCAATGGAACATTATTCAGTTTCCATGAGACTGTAGACTTTCTTTAATTTTTGTTGTTGTTGAAGTCTAACTTTAAACCATGGTGGTCTGATAGAATACAGGTAGTTATTCCAAATTTTTGTATCTGTTGAGATTTGCTTTATGATCAAGTATGTGGTCGATTTTAAAGAAGGCCCCATAGGGTGCTGAGAAGGTATATTCTTTTTTGTGAGGGTGGAATGTTCAGTAGATATTAAGTCCATTTGAGTCATAACATCTGTTAGATCCCTTATTTCTCTGTTAAGTTTCAATCTGGCAGATCTGTCCATTGGTGAGAGTCGAGTGTTGAAGTATGCCACTATTAATGTGTGGTGTTTGATGTTTGATTTAAGCTTTAGTAATGTTTCTTTTACATATGTGGGTGCCTTTGTATTTGGGGCATAAATGTTCACAATTGAACCTTTTCTTGGTGTATCTTTCTTGTGATGAGTTTGCAATGTCCTTCTTGATCTCTTTTGGTTGATTTTAGTATGAAGTCTTTTTTGTTGGATAGCTACATCAGGTTGCTTCTTAAGACCATTTGTTTGGAAAGACTTTTTCCAGCCTTTTACTCTGAGGTAGTGTTTATGAAGTTGAGGTGTGTTTCTTGTATGCAGCAGAAAGTTGAGTCCTGCTTTATGTATACGTTCTGTTAGCCTGTGTCTTTTTATAGGTGAGTTAAGTCCATTGATGTTAAGGGATATTAATGACCAGTGATTGTTAATTCCTGTTATCTTTTGGTGGTAGTGGTGTGTGTGTTTCTCTTCTTTGGGATTGACCGCTGTGGGCTTATCTATTGCTTGTGTTTTCTTGGATGTATCTGACTTCCTTAGGTTAAAATTTTCCTTCTAGTGCTTTCTGTAGGGCTGGATTTGTGGATAGGTATTGTTTAAATCTTGTTTTATCTTGGAATGTGTTGTTTACTCCATCTATGGTGATTGAAAGTTTTGCTAGGTATATTAGTCTAGGCTGGCACCCATGGTCTCTTAGTGTCTGCATTATATCTGTCTAGTTCCTTCAGATTTTCAAAGTCTCCATCGAGAAGTCAGATTTTATTCTGATGGGTCTGCCTTCATAAGTCACTTGGCCTTTTTTCTTTGTTGCTCTTAATATTCGTTATTTTTCTATTTGTTTGGTAGTTTAATTGTTATGTTGTGAGGGGAATTTAGGGAGGGTCTAGTCTGTTTGGTGTTCTATAGGCTTCTTGTATCCTCATAGGTATTTCCTTCTTTAAGATGGGAAAGTTTTCTTTTATGATCTTGTTGAATATATTTTCTGTGCCTTTGAGTTGGTATTATTCTCCTTCTTCTATCCATATTATTCTTAGATTTGGCCTTTTCATGGTGTCCTAGATTTACTGGACAGTTTGTGTTATGACTTTTTTAGCTTTTGTGTTTTCTTTCACTGACAAATCTATTTCCTCTATTGTATCCTCTACACCACAGATTCTCTCTTCCATCTCTTGTATTCTGTTGGTTATGCTTGCATCTGTGTTTCCTGTTGGTTTACTCAGATTTTCTATTTCCAACATTCCCTCTGTTTGTGTCTTCTTTATTGTTTGTATTTCACTTTTCAGGTCTTGAACTGTTTCCCTCACATGTTTAATTGCTTTTTCATGGTTTTCTTCGCTTTCTTAGGGGTTTTATTGATTTCTTTCATTTTTTTGTCTTTTCCTCAATTTCTTTAAGGGAATTTTTCATTTTTTCTTGAATGGCCTCTATTATCTTCATGATGCTATTTTTAAGGTCACTTTCTTCTGCTTCTTCTACATTGTAATGTTCAGGTCTTGCTGTTAGAGGAGGGTTAGCTTCTGGTGATGCCATATTGCTCTTTGTTTTGTTGTATGTATTTTCATTGACATCTGCCCATCTCTTCCTCTAATAGGTGCAAGAAGTGTCTGTGTCTGAATGAGTTGCTATTGGTCCACTCTGTGTTTGTTGTGTCTGTGTCTCAGAGGGCCCTTCTGGGTCCAATCTTAGCTCGCAGTCTAGTTGGCAGATTCTGTATCTCAGGGAGCTGTTCTTGGCACAATCCAAGCTAGCTGATTCTGTGACTCACAGAGCCACTCTTGGTCTTATCAGGGCTCTTTGTCCAGTCAGACCTGACAGATTCTGTGTCTCAAGAAGTCTCTCTTGGTCCAATGAGCGCCGGCAGACTCTGTATCTCAGAAAGCCACTCTTGGTCCAATGATGGCTGCTGGATTCCCTGTCTTAGGAAGTTACTCTTGGTCCAATAAGAGCTGGTGGTTTGATTTCCATGTCTCTGAAAGTTACCAGGATCACTGGTGGATGGTTATTGGGCCAGGGCGTGGAACTTGTAGATTGCAGGGTCTGTTGTGGGTTTTTGGTGTGTGGGGCCTTCCCGCAGGGGAACCAACTGGTGGCCAGCAACTGGTGCAGAGTTGGGTGGGGGTTCCTGGGAACTGGCTGTGTCCCAGGGCCTGGGTCCTAGTGGCAGGACTCTGTGTGGGAGAAGAGTCATTCATCTCTGGAGCAATCCAATCTGTATCTCTTAATAATTTACTACAATTTAAATGAGCTGCACAAATTAATATCGTAAACAAGAGCAGAAATATACATATAGTATAACAAAATTAACCCCCTAAAGAAAGCCAAGAAACCCATGAAAAAGCAATTAAATATGTGAAGGAAACAGTTCATATAGCCCAGAAACCTATTTTTTTTGTAGCAAAAGCTATATCCACCACACACCATGTTGCACAGCTTGCATAAACTTCTGTGTAACTCAGTGGGAATATGCCATGCTGTAGGTCAAGACCACAAGCCATGGACCCACTATAGAGTAGCTCAAGCCTGCAGGCTGCAGCTGTCCTGAGAGAGACATCTAGGAATCTGCTTTTAGCTCTATTTTAGAATCTTTTTTTAAGCTTTCTCAAGTTTTAGGGAGAAAATCTTGTCCCACATTTTGGCATATAGGATTATACATAGTAAACTTATTCACTTTTTCTTGATTTTAATAGCATGATTTTTGTTTTTCCTCTTTAGGACAATATTGGCTTCGAGTTAGTCAGATATATACTTAATTATGCTAAAGTATATTCCATTATGCCCTTTTTTCTCTAGAATTTTAAGCATAATGATAGGCTGAATTCTATTAATGGTATTTGCTACAACTATTGCGATGATCATGTTATTTTTGTCTGTAAGTTTATTTGTATGACGGACTGTTTTTATTGACCTGCACATCTTGGATAAAGCCAAGTTGATTTGGCTGGATGATCTGTTTGCTATGTAATGACATTCATTTTGCAGTTATTTTATTGAGAGACAGGAGCCAATTTTATCAGTGGTATTGGTTTACAATTTTTTTCATTGTTGTTGTTTTTATCTTGCATTGTAATTTGAATAATTTTGGCATCTTAATAGCAGTTTGCAAGTATTCCTTCTATTACTATCTGTTGGAATAACTGCTGAAGTAATGGTTATAGTTCTTCTTTGAAAATCTGTTAGATTTTAATTTTGAATCCATTTTAACCTGGGCTCTATTAGATTGAAGTTTTTTTATTCATGGAGCAATCATCTTACTTCTGTTTATATGTTTACATTGTTCATTACCTCTTAGACTTTTTTGTCATTCAGATATGTATAGAAATTCAATTATTTGTTTAAACTTTTTACAGTATAACAAGATGTAGGCTGTTAAATATTCCTTATAACATTGTGAAATTGTTTGTTGTTTGCTATAATATTTTCCTAATTATCTCCAATTTTTATATATTTTGACTGTTTTGATTCCTTGTTTCTTTAATTTTTGATAAGATTATGTCAAAATGTTTATGTTTTCAAAAAACTAGCACTTAGTTTCATTTTTTGGTTTGCTTTTGTTACTATTGCATTAATTTCTAGACTGGTTTTTATTACATAGTCCAATCTATTGAATTTAGGACTGTTTATTTTTTGTTTTACCTAATTCTGGAGTTGAAAATTTAAGAGATGTATTTGTAAAATACTTGACATTTTGCAGGCACATATGTTTCTCTCATAGCCCCACTTTTAGGATCTCCAAGAAACTTTTTTTTTTTTTTTTTTTTTGGTTTTTCGAGACAGGGTTTCTCTGCGTAGTTTTGCGCCTTTCCTGGAGCTCACTTGGTAGCCCAGGCTGGCCTCGAACTCACAGCGATCCACCTGGCTCTGCCTCCCGAGTGCTGGGATTAAAGGCGTGCGCCACCACCGCCCGGCTTCTCCAAGAAACTTGATGCTTTGTGTATGCTTTTCTATGTTTTCAGAAACTTAACTTTCCTTGTTGTTTACTTTCTAACACATTTTTCTTCAATAGTGTATCATAGAACCTCTAACAGTTTACATAATTTCTAGATGTTCTTTTGCTGTTTGTTTCAAAATTTATATTATGAACAGAATCAGTGGAGTTATTGAAATTTTATTTTATTATTGGCTTTTTTGTGTTATAAACATATGTGAATTGTCATCTCTTTCATAGAAAGGTCTATGGGCTGCTGGATGCAATGTATATTCTTTAGTGTTTGGTTGGAGTATATGTGAGATACATTTGATGTATACTGTCATTTAGTTCTTATGTCTCTCCATTTATTTTTGCCTAGATGATCTTGTGTTTGACAAGGCAAAATATTGAAACCAATAATACTGAATTGGAGTTAATCAGCATCTTGATTTATAGTAAAATGTTATTTTAGAAATTGGTTGTGCCAGTGTATAGATATCATATGCATAGGACTGTAATGAATTCTTGGCTTATTGTTCCTGTGACTAGAATGAAGTATCCTATTTAATTTATTCTGATTAAATTTGTTTGAAAGCCATTTTATCAGATTTTAAAAGAGTGACACCAGCTTGTTTCCTGGTCTCATTTGATTAGAATTGTTTTTTTGAATCATTTAATTCTATGGTGATGTCTGATTTGAAGACAAGTTGAATTTCTTCTAAACAAATGAAAGTATGTCTTTTGTTTCTTAATGGATTTAACTTTCCTGTGTCTATTGGTTGGGGAATTGAATCTTTTAACATTTAAAGTTACAGAAAAATGTGAGTGGATCACTGTCATGTTGATGATGTTGTACTATTTATGTCCTTAGTCATACTTTTTTACTTCAATAGGTATAAATTTACTTTTTTGTATACCCTCTTTAATATGCTAATTAGTTTCCTCAGCCTAAATCATTAATTCTAGTATTCTCTATAGAACAGGCTAAAGATTTCATGCATACTAAGACTGTTAATATTTTGAAAAGTTTTTTCTTTCTCCTTCAAATATGCAGATAGTTTTGCTTGGCAACTGTGGTGTTTTGAAAGTTAAACTATATGGCTCCAGAATCTTCTGTTTTTAAAAGATTCCATTGAAATGTTTCTCTAGTTCTAATTTTGTTACAATTTTTGTTGGGTTATAGTGGTGGCTTGGGAGGGAGGACTGGGAGATCGGAGGAGGTGGGATCTGTGGGTGGTATATAGAGTAAGGAGAAAATTTCTTAATAAAGAAAAGTGGAAAAAATATATATATAATATTCTGAAACTGGAAAATTCAATGTGAAACTATTCAGTTTCTCTTTCCGATATAAATTCTAACAGTTTTTAGTTTCATTAATTCATAGGATAATTGTATGCTTAATTTTGGTATGTAATTTTTATATTGATTTTCATGCCTCTTAGATTAAAAATTACAAAAGTAAAGTTCACTGTATTGGAAATATATTTTTTCCAACAATAAATTCTGATTGTGTTTTTTTTTTCTCTTCCAACTCCTTTCAGATCCTCTCCACGTCTCTACTCATCAAATTTACACTTTTCTTTTTTTCTTTCATTAGAAAATAAAGAGGAATAGAAAATAAAATAAAATACAACAGAAAAGAAAACAGAGTAAGACAGAACAAACAAATAAATAGAAAAATAGAGTCATAAAAATGCCCAAGAACATGTAGAGACACACATATTCACACACTGATAAATTCCATACAGGAACTGAATCAGAAACCATGATATACAAGCAAAATACCTATGAGACAAAAAGAAAAAATGAAAAGGATAAAACTCCAGAAAAAGCATTGTGAGATAAAACAACAACAAAGCAAAACAAAAATTTAAATAAAACAAAAACTAAAAAAAAGTTGTTTTGTGTTATTCATTTATTGATGGGCATAAGACCTGCACTTAAATGTAGTGTGTATACTCAATAAGACTCTGTTTAAGAAAATTAATTTTTCCTTCATGAGCAATTATTAATTGGAGATAGCTTCTAGGATATGTATGGATGCTTGTGTCCACTTCCCCTATCATCATGGATCCCGATCTTGCTTAAAGTCATGCCAGTCTTATACATACAGCAACAGACTGAGTTAGTATATGTGAAAGTTCTATTGTGCCTATAAGGCATTGTTCCCTTTGTTCCTTCCATCAGCAATGGCTTTTACACACTTTCAGCTTCCTCTTCATCAGAGATCATTGAGCCCTGAGGGGAGGATTTGATGGACATTTTCTTAGGACTGAGCATTCTAAGTTTTCTCACTCTCTGCAAAGTTAACGCTCCTTGTATTTGTTCAAATCCACTGCAAGATGAGGCTTTTCTGATGATTGTTGTACAAGATAGGAATATATAAGTTTAGCAGAATGCTCTTACCTGTCATTTTACTGCTGCATTGCATTAACAAAACTATAGTGCAGTGCTTGGTATTCTAAAACTATGGCCTTTCTAATCTTTTGTTCATGGGCGCATGAGTAGTGTCAGACATAGGTTCCCTCTTATTGAGTTGACCTTAAATATGAATAAAAATCGTAGATTATTACCACAACATTTTTGCCAACAATGTATGTATCTTACAGACAGGTTAGCATTTTGGATTAAAGGGTTTATAGCTAGGGTACTGTTTACCATCATCCTTTGTTAGATTCGGAGTAACTTGCAGTATCATTTATATTAGTTATTAATAGGACTGAAGGCTCTAGTTACGCAACCCATCATTTTCTCAAATTTTATCAATTTTCCTAGGCAGTGTGTCTTCAGCAATAGGACCTTGCTATTAGTTTGTAGAGTGTACGAAATATGCTAGGTAGGCCTGTATTGTTTGGTGTTTTCACAGGGGCCCCTCAGGACAGTCCATTAGATGAAAACCATTCCAAGTACTGTAGGTTTCCTTTAGTGACAAGAGAGGTCTATTGAGAAATCTCTTCATTTCCTAGTCTCTTACTAATAAACATACTTCAAACCTTTTTATTTCACAACAGATATGGAGCAGTGTTTAAGGTGTGGAATTAATCAATATGCCAATACACAGAGAATTCACTGCATTAAAAAAAGTGTGACCTTCCTATCCTATGAAGATGCCTTGGGGATGATTTTAACCTCCTTGTCCTTGTGTTTCTCTGGACTGACAGTTTCTGTTCTTGGTGTCTTTGTGAAACACAGAGCCACTCCAATTGTGAAAGCTAATAATCTAACACTTAGCTATATTCTGCTTATCTCCCTCACTTTCTGTTTTCTCACTGCTTTGATCTTTATTGGTCATCCCAACACAGCCACTTGCATTCTGCAGCAGATTGTATTTGCAGTTGTGTTCACTGTAGCCCTTTCCACTGTCTTAGCCAAAACTATTACTGTGTTTCTAGCCTTCAGAGTTACCTCTCCAGGAAGAAAGATGAGGTGGTTCCTGATATCAAGAGTACCTAACTTCATAGTGCCCATCTGCACTCTGATCCTACTTATTCCCTTCGGCATCTGGCTGGGGACATCACCTCCTTTTATTGACATAGATGAACGCTCAGAATATGATCACATCATCATTGTGTGCAACAAGGGCTCAGTCACTGCCTTTTATTGTGTCTTGGGATACTTGGGTTGCCTGGCAATGGGGAGCTTCACCCTGGCTTTCCTGGTGAGAAACCTGCCAGATACTTTTAATGAAGCCAAGTTGATAACATTTAGCATGCTGGTGTTTTGTAGTGTCTGGGTCACCTTCCTTCCTGTCTACCAAAGCACCAGGGGCAAGGCTGTGGTGGCCACTGAGGTATTTTCTATCTTGGCTTCTGGTGCTGGCCTACTAGGATGCATTTTTCTCCCCAAGTGCTACATTATTTTGTTAAGGCCAGAAAGAATCTATAGTTATCAGTGTAGGAATAAAAAACATTTTAGAACTAAAAACTGAAAATTGAACTTGTTTGTTTCTTAAATTGAGGATCTTGGGCCAGTTACAATACAACTCAATCATCAAATTGTACTCTTGGTTTTGATTTTACAAACATATGGCTCTTGGATTGTTCTAGTATTTGAAGCACTATAAACTGTAGTCATTAACCCTTTCCCTTTCCCCCAAATTTATTTTCAGAAATACATGATTCTTGCTTTAAATATGTACCTTGTCATCTTGGAAGCTACAATAGGTATCTTGTTTATTGAGTCCCTATGTTTTGCTTTCTGACACTATATCATCCAAACCAAAATATCTGCACTTCATTATTTCATATTACATGTATCAAAATTCCTATTGTTACATTGTATTTTTGTATCTTCTAATGTATTAAATTCTACATGTATTTGTATATTTTCTAAATTACATTGAATATATCCACATACTCCCTTCATATACTAACTTTAACCTTATCATTTAACAGCAGTTTTTGAATCATCTTTAATTTTTCTAACAGTTTTAAACTTTGGCTTTTTATGAGTCTTTGCCTATTAAACTCTGGCTGAATTTGCTATATTGATGTTTTTGGAGACTATTCATTTGTATCTTTATTTGCCATCATTTAACATTTGAAAAAATATCTAATTTCAGCCAATGCCAGCAACAAATCCTTGGGTAATCCCAAAAAGTATATCTAAATGAAGAAAAGGCACAGCTGTTATCAAGCTACCTGTATCTGCAGCTTATGTAGCTTCTGTACTCTGAAGACTTCCTGTGTCCTCACTTCCCCTGAGAAGTTCACTGTTTTAAAAGAATTGGGACTTTAAAAAATCAATCTACATCTTTGAATAAGAAATTATACTTTATTTCCAGTGATTACTCACATCTTTCTCAATCTTTGTAATGGGAGTCTATAGCCCCATGAACCTACCTATTTCTTGGAATTTTCACTTTTAAACAGAAAGTCTGTGTAATTCTTAATATATTAGGTATCATCTATGTGGAAATATGTCAAGAAACATACTATGTTTTATTTGTTTGGCTAAAATGTGTTAACCCAAGTTGTCTGGCACTCACACTTTTCCTCCATAATAAAATGTTGTAATACAGGTGCATGTCTTTGAGAATACTTTCATAGTAACAGAATGCTTGAAGAAAATAATGTTACAATCAGACAGTGGTATTTCAGTTCTTTTCTCTACAAGTAAGTTTTTGAAAAGGGGGGTAAAAAAATTCTACAAGATTGAGCAATTGTTTGGTTAGGCAGCACATGCCTTTAACCCCAGCCCTTGGGAAGCAGAGCCAGGTAGATCCCTGTGAGTTTGAGGCCAGCCTGCTCTACAGAATGAGATCCAGGAGAGGCACACAGGAAAACTTTGTCTCAAAAAAAAAAAAAAAAAAAAAAAAAGATTGAGCAATTGGAATGTGTACACAATGGGCAAACAGATCGTCTTTGGCAATTGAGCTGTTTGAGAGGAGTGGCTCTAAAGAAAAAAGAAAACTATGAGCAGGTGAACATCCAAGGCTGTGGCTTTTATGTTGGCAGTTTTGCTATTTTCCATGCACAATACTTACTGATGAATGAGAGATTGTGAGAAGAGATAAACCATATGAGATTCTCTACATATTTCAGGTTTGTAAAATATCTTCCTTGTGCATCTGACAGTAGGAATTAAAATTTGTTCTTCAAATGATCTGATTTACTGCATTTGCATTTTTTGAGTTATATCTACCAAAATACAATATTTTGAGAGATATTCCCTCACAAAAATTGAGGAATCTTCATTAAAGTTTTATTAAAATAGTACTGAAGACTCTATTTAGAATAACACTGTAAATGTGATACCTATTTCCATATATGGTGTGCTTTGTTTTAGAGATACTTTATTTCTCCAAGGATTGCATTTTGGAGATTTAGTTGCTAGGAGTTCCATGTCTAACTAGTACAGCTGTTAACAGGTAGGGCTTCAAAGTTTTCTATCAGCCCAATTCATCTTTACTCATCCTTACCCACACACTTCAACCGATAAAACTATGATTATTTATTGTGATAGTTAATCTTTATTGTTAAGTTGATAGGATCTAGGATCTAATAGGAAACAATCTTCTGAATGTGTCTGTGATATACTCACATTTGAGTTTGATTTTTAACCTAGACTTTGATATGTCTTTTTCTCCATTTTAATAAAGGAAGCTAAACTGGGGGTGCAGTTAGACCAGGAAACTTGGATCTCTGCTCATAGATGACAGTCTATAATTAGGCGCTGGGTACTTCTATGTATCAATTTCTTTGTACAGCTTGGGAACATGACACCTAGAACACTTAATAATTTCAGGTCTCTAAATTATAGCCTTGTTTTCTCCTTCCCTGGCATATTTCTGGATATGACTTGTGATGTTGTTGACAAGCTCTTCCACATGTTGCCTGTGGATAACACTTCATTTCCTGAGTCATAAAGACCCCTTTTAATCCTGACTTCTAACTTATTCCACAATACCATCATTTCTAGAGGCACCTTGTTGTCATCATGTTTTCTGATGACACTGAATGTGTAAACTGGTGAACCAAAGGATTTTCCAGATGATTATCTAGAGATAGTAACACACTGTTACTGGCATGTGTAGCTAATATTATGCTTACTGACAAGGCTCACCTCTTCACTGAGCAGCCCAGCTTCGTATGCTCTCCATCTTTCTTACACAAGATTCCTCCAAACCCATCAGACAACTCACCATGCCTTCATATCTCAGGCTACTATTACTTCTCATTTACTCCTTGACTCAGAAAATGTCTATGAGAAGCCACACATCTTGAGATTCACTCGGCCTTAGAGAGCTCACCTTTTCCTATTCTTCTAAGCTCTATCTTAAGTGCTGCTCCCTGAACAATACTGTGATCTCATTAAAGGCTCTACAAGTTCAGCAACAGCATTCTGAACCACCTGCCCTATCTGCAAAAATATTATAAATCTCTCCATACTGAGAATTTTCAAACATACCAACACTCTCTACCATAACCACACTTTCTCACACAAAACATGTCTTTTACTTAGAGTGGGCATCTCCAGGCTATATGGCACCTGCAGTGCACCAAGAGTCTTCTCAGTTTTCCTCAATGCCTAAGGTCTATTGATCATGTTGTTCCATCGTTTTGCTGTTATAGAGATCTCTGCATGTATTGTGAACTGGACAAATTAGGAGTAAGAAGAAGACATGACAGTGGCAAGATAAATATGGGTCAAATTTCTTTCATATGTGTTTATGTATCTGTGTCTGACTATATCTGTCTCTATGGAAGTATACATATATGAATCGATGATTCCCACACAGGGTATTTTAAAATAGGAGCTTATTATTCATTTTATTTAAAAATAAAACACATAATGATCATAATAAAATAAAATTGTTAATGAAAATCACCACCCAGTACTGAGGTATTTATCTGGCTTCTTGGGCACATCAAACTATTTTGTTTAAATGGATTAAACACAAAGACACAATTAAAATTAAACTTGTTGCTAGATTTTTTAAACTCAGCTATTTGAAAATAACTGATAATTTTCGGCCTAGTTTTTGGTTTTAAATGTTTGTTCTGTCTTTGAATGACAGAGAATTGAAATAGGACATTTCTGGAATTCAAAATGATTGACACTAACTGTATTCATGGACCTCATCAACATGTCTATTGCAAATAATTGCTCAAGAATCCCTTACTCTAACACCATGATATATGTTCATATGATTTCAATTATGACATTGTTTAACCTGAATATTTAGGACATGGTAGCCATTGCACTGTATTTGGAAATAATCATTCTACCCCTTTCCTGCCTATGTAGGGTACATTCAAAGAACAAATTCTATCAACTTTCTTGTTTTTGACATTGAGAATATAAACAATAAACTCTACATTTTACCTAACTTAACTAAGGTATCTGAAGTCTATAATCTCCTCAATAATGTTAATAATATGCTGCAAATGTTTTTGAAATAGTTATTAGGAAAGACCATGAAGTTACATAATCACAAGTGTAGGTGAGCTTGTAAGTCTGTCTCAGTAATTGCCAGATTTTTGTGGATAATATACATAAAACCAGATGAAGACACTGCTTGAATTCTACATATTACTATAGATGAAATGTAAAGGTAAAGGATAAAAATCACTTCTTTGAAGCCAACATGGTGCACTTGAACCATGAAAAACAAGTCCCTGAAAATGTGTATCTGAAAGAATCCTACTTTTAGTTAACTCAAAGCCATATGGCTGGTCAATGTGCTGAGTGTACATAGTTGACTGCAGTGTGTTCTATTCTTGTGAAAAATCCAGTGTAAGTCCTTCCTTGACTGAAGAAACATTATTAAAGTGGAACGGTTTTAGAATGCAAAAGATCAATGAAGGGGAGAAAGATTATTAAATGTTGTCTTCTGGCCATGGCACAGCTTATACAATAATGAAATCATAGAAACTATTTTTCACAAGAATGTACATGTCAATATTTAGTCATAGATTGGAGGGGAAATAGTGGGTATTGCTGTGGGATGTCTTTCTTACGTTTGATAAATAAAGCTATTTGGCCAATAGCAAGGCAGAGTAAGGTAAGGAAGTACATTCAAACTGAAGACAGAGATGAAGAAGGGTGGAGTCAGGAGAATTGCCAGCCCAAGGAGTAATAAGGTGTCAGCATACTGGTAATGCCACAGCAATGTGGCAGCATATAGATTAATAGAAATAGGTTGGATTAAGTTATAAGAGCTAGTTAATAATAAGCCTGAGCCATAGGTCATAGAGTTTGTAATTAATGTAAGCCTCTGAGTGATTATTTTATAAGCAGCTGTGAGAGCTCAAGTGTGAGATGTTCATCCAGACTCTGGGACTAGGCAGGGCTGAGAAACTTCCTCCTACAGAATATTGTCTACTTTCTTGGCAGCCATTGGTTGTTTGGGGTACAGAGGGTATGCTATGTCTTCCTAAATGTTTGTTTCTGCTTTTCTCTTAAGATTTAACACTATTGGTCTTCTAATAGTTCCAGTTCAATTAAAATTTAAAGCTGACTTTGGAGTTGGAGAATGACTCTCTCCTTCTTTAAACTCAAGCATGTTGTTAAAAGGAAAATGCAAACTCCCTGTATCATGCCAGAATAAAAGAACAATCTTCTTCTATGGGACAGGACAAAAGCCAAATTAATTAAGGGACTATTCCATTACTAATCTCAACTCTTTGATTCTATTCTGATTCTTCAAACTTTTCTTAAAGTATAAATTTTATATCGAAATTTAATATATATATATATATATATATATATATTTATATATATATACATATATACTTTTTAAACTTTGTTAAGATATGAATGGTCAGGGGTTGGGGATTTAGCTCAGTGGTAGAGCGCTTGCCTAGCAGACACAAGGCTCTGCGTTCAAGCCTCAGCTCCCCCCCCAAAAAAAGATATGAATGGTCATATAGAGTACTAACTAATTCTAGAAAAAAAGGCTTCAATTAGCTGCATATATATGTCTTTGTGTTTGAGTCTCTTATCAGTTTTCTGCAGGAAATCACGGCCAGACCTAACATCAACTGAAGTCTCCAGGAAGAAGATGGGGCCCCACAACAACAACAATTCCACGTGGACAATAATAATATCATTAAGCTAACAAACATCATCTACAGATCAGCTTTTGGACTACAAAGTGCTCAGAGCAATTTTGAGAGGGCTAGCTGAGATGATCCAGTCTCAAAGACTACTTGAATAAGGACTTGAGATAAACCCTGAACTTTGGCATTATACACAGACTGGATAATGAAGGATATAGTTACCTTTCCTAGAATTTGACAATTAACCTAAGATTTTTCTTTCAGGATAAAGATAACTTCACCCATACCCAGCAGGAAGCAATTTTAAGAATACGACACCCACATTCCCAAAGAGGTGATATGGCGTGGGTGGTCTTTTGGTCTTTTTAATGGGTTTGGATCTGGGATAATTTTCATTGTTTACAGGGGTTGGTTACAAGTTGTTGTCAAGGGTTAAGAAAAATGCTAAGCAAACGAGATTAGATTTAAGGTTTTTGTTTTAAAAAGAAAGAAAGAAAAGAAAAGAAAAAAAACAATTACTAGTTTTAAATACTTTACATTGGATTGGATTGTTTTATATTGTATACAAATTATATATATAGAAATTGATATTGTTAGAAAATGCTATATGTATATTTCTAATTGTACTTATACCGTTCATTTAACAATGTAATGCAATATTCTGATACTTGAATGTTAATATTACCAACTATTAGGATATAAAGAAATGAAAGTTAGTAGTTAGACATTACAATAGAACTTGTAGTCATATTAGATATGTTTTAAAAATTGAGCAAATATATTTTAGATAGACAGGTCATCTTCAAACCCTTCAGAAATCTACAGAATATGGCATTTAAAATATTTTAATAACTTAGAAATTTTTTCTTTTTTGTTATGTCTATGAGACATGTCGGCTCCTGGCAGTACCAATCTACTTCAGAGAGATTATGGGCACTGAAGAAACCGCATATGGAGTTAACTTTCATTGTGGCAAAAGTTAACCACTGGACAACAAAGTATCCTCGAATCAACTGTTGACAAACAGGACAGACAGGACACGAAACAAAGGACTGCTGATTTTTGCCAAAACAAGTGTGGTTATGGCTTTATCAAAAGGCATCTTCTGGGGACCAGGACAATATGGCACCATCCCTGAAGTGGCCTTTGCACTCCGGAAAAGGTACAGTGCTCTTTTCTTCTAAGGCAGCTGAACAGGCAGTGGGCCAATGGCTTCTGATGTGCAATGGAACAGCAGATGAAACAGTTATTCTTGAAGAGTAACTAAGCTCATGCCTTTGAATAGTAGAATGGCATTTAATAGAGGGATGTGGAGAAGAACAGGATGCTGAGATGAAGCCATATATACACAGCCAAGAAGAATGGACAGCTGAATTCAAAAACCATCAAGAATTTCCAGAATTTAAAATCCTGAATCATGACAGGACACTAGTGGAATTCAGGTGTTTCTGGTACATGGACTGCTCTCACCCAATGTGAGGTTGAACTGTTGACCTTGTGTACATCCTACTTCACAAATGAGTCTGTAAGATATGCTAAGCCTATAGGCTGAAGATGATACCCCAACACTGAGGAGAAACCTCAGGTGACTGTCCAGGCAGCTGGCTGTTTCTGTCAACTCACAAATTTTTTGGAAGTTGCTTGCATGCCCTTCCTGTTTTTATTTTTGTTAGCTAATATTATTTCCTTCTTGGGTCTCTGAGGGAGTTGAAGATTAGTTAGTTATAGTTGAAGATTAATTAGGATAGAAAGTGAATTAGATACATTTTGGACTTACCAAAATAGGATAGATAATGGAATTATTTTCTCTGAATTTGTCAAATACAAATGGACTAGACATTGTTTAGGTATTTATTACTTGTTATATATTGTATATAGTTATTGTACTTCTGTATATAGTTTTTCTTATGTTAGTTATAACCTTTTTCCTTTTTTCTTTTTATTAAAATAGAAAAGTGGAAATATGGTGGTATTTTATTTGTACTGAAATGTGATTTTAATTGTATGTCAATAAATAAAGTTGCCCAGGGGTCAGAGCTATTAGAGTCATAGCAAAAGCTGAGCGTTGGTGGTGCACACCTTTAATCCCAGCACTTGGTAGGCAGAGATAGGTAGATCTCTCTGTGTCCAAGGATACAGCCAGCATTGGAGACACATGCCTTTAATCTCAATACCATAGAAGACCTGGAGGGCTGTACAACAGACAGTGATGAGGCAGTCATGTGGTTGGTTTTACAACCAATAAGAAGGCAGAACAGAAAGTCTATATAAAGACAAACAGACAGGAAGTAGCTCTCTTTCGGAGAGGTCTTTTGGCTTAAGAGGCTAGCTGCAGCAGGCAGGTAAGACTCTTAGCTCTGATCTCTTGGCTTTCTTCTTTGCATTGGTTCTGTGTTTCTTATTTAATAAGACGGTTGGTTACATCTACACATATGACCCAGCTATACCACTCCTTGGCATATGTCCAAAGAACTCAACATCCTATTCTACAGATACTTGCTCTGCCATGTTCATTACCGTATTTGCAATAGTTAAAAATATAAGTAATCTAAAATTTCTACAATCACCTAATG
This sequence comes from Peromyscus leucopus, assembly GCF_004664715.2. Classification (NCBI taxonomy): domain Eukaryota; kingdom Metazoa; phylum Chordata; class Mammalia; order Rodentia; family Cricetidae; genus Peromyscus; species Peromyscus leucopus. The sequence continues at coordinate 9,530,894 of NC_051081.1, forward strand.
GATTGTGTAAATGTTGCACATATACACTGTAGAATATTATTAAGTGGTAATGAAAAACAAAATCATGGACTTTGCAAATAAGTGTAGTCTTTTTTCCACATGAAAGAAACATCTGTTCATGACAGACAAAAGTGTTACTATTTAGTTTACTTCAGTGATGCCTATATAGAGAATAATAGATGGAAATGTCCTTTTATACTTACTGATATTTTTATATTTGCATAGGGACTTACAGACAATATGTATTATGCTTAAAAAGTATGAGTTGCTGGTGGCAATGGGAACCCATGAAATTTAAATCAACAATTTGGAGCCTGCATGGGATTGGACTAGGCCCTCTGCATAAGAGAGACAGTTGTGTAGCTTGATGTGCTTCAGGGACTCGGGTTGTCATTTTTCTTATTTACTATGTACTTTGCTTTACAGAAGCTTCTCAGTTTCAGGAGGTCTCATTTACTAAATGTTGCTCTCAATGTCTGTGCTGGTATTAGATTTAGGAAGTAGTCCGCTGTGCCAATGCACTCAATACAACTTCCTACTTTCTCTTCTATCAGTTTAACTGGATTTATGTTGAGGTCTTTGATCCACTTGGACTTGAGTTTGTGCATGGTGATAAATATAAGTCAATTTGCAATCTTCTGCACATTGACATCAAGTTATGGCAGTACCAGTTGTTAAAGATCCTTTCTTTTTTCCATTGTACAGTTTTGGCTTCTTTATCAAAAATCAGGTGTTCATAGGTGTGCAGACTATTGTCAGGGTCTTCAATTTGATTCCATTTGTCCACATTTCAGTTTTAATGTCAACTGCAAGCTGTTTTTATTACTATAGTTCTCTAGTAGAGCTTGAAGTCAGGGATATTGATTCCTTCAGAAGTCATTTTATTGTACAGAATTGTTTTAGCTATCCTAGGTTTTTCGGTGTTGGTTTTTCAGTACAAAGTTGAATATTGCTCAAGCAAGTTTCAAGACAGCTACTTAGTGTGGTATCAGCCTGAGATGGGGATCCAGAGAGAGCCCACAACACACCAGTAGAGAAGAAGCAAAAGAGACTCTGGCCCATGTGGGTTGGAGACTATGGCTGAGTACATGTTAGGCATGACCCCCAGGCAAGCAGCTTTTTCATGAATTCATGCCACCAACTTTGGGTCTCCAGATGTGAGATGATTTGCTAAATGGTCTTATTAATAAAAAAAAAATCCAGAGCCAGATATTGGGGTAAAAACTCAGAGACCAGAGGAATAGGACAAGCCACAGCCAACCTTCCCTTACCGACTGCTCAGTCTCTGGAGAGAGCTACTTCCTGTTATGCTTATGCCTGTATCTTTTCTGTGCCTTGACATCTCGTCTCTTCACCCAGCTACATCACCTCCTCTTTCTGCTCAGCTCTATCACTTCCTGTCTGTCTGTACAGACCCACAGACCTCTATGGTTAACTAATGCTGGGAATTAAAGGCATGTGCCACCATCCCTGGCTCTGTTTACAGTGTGGTCTTGAACTCACAGAGATCCAGATGAATCTCTGCCTCCTGAATGCTAGGATTAAGGGCATGTGCTACCACTGCCTGACTTCTGGTTTTAAAATAGTGTCTGGCTTTTTCCTTTGATTCTCAGATAAGCTTTATTGGGGTATACAAATAAAATACCACCACAGCTGTCATCAGTGTTTTTCATCTAAGACATTCTAACAGGCATAGGATGGAATTTCCCAGGTGGCTGAGGATGTTGAGCAATTCCTTGAATGTCTTTTGACCATTTGAATTCTGTTGAGAATTCTCTGTTTAGATCTGTTCCCCATTTTAATTGGATTATTTGGTATTTTGGTTTTTTTTTTATTTCAAACAGTAATATAATTTTTATTATTATTTAGTTGAAAAATACATCTCCTCATTATATTTATAACCAAGAAATTAAATTGTATATTCAAGAATAATGTCATCTACTATATGCCAGGGATTGTGTTATGTTACATAAATTGAATAGTGGCCACCAAAATGAAAACAATATTTTATACATTTTGAGCAGTGGGATATGTGTCTACGTGTACAAGAAGACAAAACAGGATGGATGACAGGTAAAGTCATTCTTTGAAAACTTTAAAGTACTAATTTTAGGAACCATTACCACATCTCTGAGCAGTGAAATATGCAGATGCTCAAATGAAACACATCCATCTGTCAGATTTCATATCTCTGAGTACCATTTGGGTTACATCCTGAAGTAGTGAAGTTTAGTATTGTTCTTTCGAGTTCTGTGAAGAATTGTGTTGTGATTTTGATAGGGATTGCCTTTAATCTATAGATTGCTTTTGGCACATTTGCCATTTTTACTATGTTGATCCTACCTATTCAGGAGCATGGGAGATCTTTCCATTTTCTGATATCTCCTTAATTTTCTTTCTTCAAAGACTTAAAGTTCTTGTTATACAGGTCTTTCACTTGTTTGGTTAGAGTTACCTCCAAAATATTTTATCTTATTTATGGCTATTGTGAAGGGTTATATTTCTCTGATTTCTTTCTCAACCTTTATATTATTTGTATATAGGAGGGCTACTGATTTTTTTGAGTTAGTCTTGTATCTTGTCACATTACTGAAGGTATTTATCAGCTCTAGGAGTTCCCTGGTAGAATTTTTGGGGTCACTTATGTATACTACCCTATCATCTGCAAATAGCACAAGTTTGACTTCTCCCTTTCCAATTTGTATTCCCTTGATCTCCATTTATTGTCTTATTGCTCTAGCTAGAACTTTGAGTACTATGAATATATATGGAGAGTGGACAGCCTTGTCTTATTCCTAATTTTAGTGGAATTGCATTGAATTTCCCTCTATTTAGTTTGATGTTGGCTGTTGGCTTGCTGTATATTGTCTTTACTATTTTTAGGTATGTTTCTTGTATCCTGATCTCTCCAAGACCTTTATCATAAAGGGTTATTGGAATTTGTCAAAGGATTTTTCAGCATCTAATGAGAAGATCATGGGTTTTTTTTCCAGTTTGTTTATATTGTGTATTACATTGACAAATTTTTGCATATTGAACCATCCCTTCATCTTTGGGATGAAGCCTATTTGATCATGGTTAATATTTTGATGTGTTCTTGGATTCTGTTTGCTATTGTAATATATATATTGAGTATTTTTGCATCATGGTTCATAAGGAAGACTGGTAAATTTTTGTTTATTCTTTTTCTTATTTGTGTCTCTATATGGTTTAGGTAATTAGGGTAACTGTAGCCTTGTAAAAAGAATTTGGCAATGTTCCTTCTGTTTCTATTGTGTGAAACAATTTGACGAGAATTGGTATTAGCTCTTCCTTGAAATTCTGCTAGAATTCTGTGCTGAAACCTTCTGGTCCTGTTTTGTTTGTTTGTTTGGTTTGTTTTGTTTTTTGGGTTTTTTTCTGGGGGGGGGTACTTTTGATGACTGCTTCTATTTCCTTAGAGTTTATAGGTTTATTTAAATTGTTTATCTGGTCTTGATTTAATTTTGCAATATTGTTGCTTGATTTGAGCTGGGGTCACACTATATCTGATCCCAGGGGCAGGGGGTGAATAGATGCAGAACCAGATGACACAGGCTCTGGGAGGTTATAAGCAATCTCATTTATTAAACAAAGGACTGAGGTATTTATGTGTGTACTTTTTGGCAGGCTCTGCTTCCAGCTGCCATGGTGTTTCCTGGTTGGCTCTGGGTCATATGTCAGCAGTGGCCCTCTTAAGGGTCCAGTTTCAGGGTCCTCTAGGTCAAGATACTACTGTGCATGACAGAGCTCTTTGTTAACTTAAGGCATGGCCCAGTGCTTTTGGCCTTATCCACCTCATATCACCCTTTTTATTTTATTTTGTGGCCACTAGTGGGAATTAGAGTTCTTTGCTCTAGTCCTGTTATCCCCACCTCAGAGGTCCCCCAACATGGTGACTGTGTCTGTCTTAGGTTGACCTGCCTAACAGGCTCTTACCTGTCTCTGGCTACCAGCCCTCAGAGGGTGGTTCCCCTGGAAAGCGCCTAGGGTGCAAGAGCATTAGACAGATGCATCAGACAGAGGCATCACGAATTTCCGTGAGCCAAGCTCTTATTACTTCCTTATGGGGGGCAATGATTGGGGTGTACCAGAGCCATTAGCAGTTTCAGGGTCATTATATTGATGCAGCACTGCCAGGAAACATGAACTTAAGCAACAGAATTATTAAGATTATCATTCCCCCTATCATTTCTCATGCTATAATTTTTGAAGGGTCTATAATTGATTTTATATCATCTCAAATTTGTGAAAGAATGTTGTAGGTACCTCCAGTGGTTTCACATGTACGGAGTTCAGGCTTAAGATTTTATTAGAGAGTTGTACTGAAAGGTTTAAGAACTTTTTGCTCCACGATCCCAATGTAATCCCTTATTTGACTCCTGGCTTTTGTTATATTTGAGACTGAGTAAGGGGTTAAACAAAAGGAGGAAAATTGGGAATCATAGTTTCCTCTTACCAGCCATCTTAATGTCTGAATTTCTTCATCCAATAAATCTAGTTGTTGCTGTAAATTGAGTATAGCTGACTGGAAATGGAAATTAATCAGCTGTTGAGTGCTTAATGCTCAGGCTGATTCTTCTATGGCCTTATTAAGTGTTGAAGCAGTGACTCCCATTTGAACCAGGGAAGCTGTGGCTGCTGTGCCACCTGACACAGCAAGCAGAATAGTGGCCATTATAGCTGCTGTTATTCCAAAGTCTCTTTTTATTCTGGAACTTGTGAAGAGTTCCTACAATCATGTGCCCAATGAAAGCCTTTTTGGTATTTGGGGCATTTAATTTTGGGTTTAGCTTTGGGACAGTCATTATGAAAGTGACCTGACTGGCCACAGCCCCAGAAAGAATGGTCAGGTGGGTAGGGGGAGGACTTCTCACAATCATTATCTTTGGAAGCTAATAGTGCATTGAGGGAGGCTGTAAGGGCAGCTATGGGTCCTGCCTGAGGGTCCAGATCATGAGTAGTGATCACCCATTTATGGATGTTCTCATTACACACATCTGCAATTGCATTGTGGGTAGAAGAATTAAGCCCTCCCCATGTTAATTGCTTAAAGATCATTTCCCTGGTTGGGCCAGGATTGACCCATTTCTCCACTGCCTTATTGACGCAGGCTAAGTCAGTAAACATTCCCCATGGCTGCTGTATTAGATTACAAAAGTATGCAGTTGGTTCCCGAGGAGTACAGGATTTCAAAGATTTAAATGCAAGGTGAGAGACTTGCTGAAAATGGGCATTCAGGTCAATTTGGGCTTGGGTCATGGGACTAGCATATTGGCCCCTGCCAGTCAGTATGTCTAGGGATATAGCAATATTATATTGACTATTTAGGCATGCCTGTGTTTCAGCTTGTTCATAAGCACTCAGCCAATTAAGAAAAACTGTGGGGTCTAATACATTAAATTGCAACCAATCATAATAGTTTTGTAAATGTATTGTCCATTGTCATAGCACCTGTTCAAAATATGTCAAGTCAGGATCTGATTCATTCGTGGCTTTATGAATCAAACATAGATCCATAGAGGGGTGGGTACCCAGGGCTGGGTGGCAGCATTAGATCCTAAATTAACTGGAAAGGCTAATGGATTAGTAGATTGATACTTTATTGTTGGAGCTTGCATGAGGGGCTCAGGTACTGGAGTGGGGCAGGCCTTAGTTACTGAGGTTGGTTTTGCCTTAAGGGAATCACAGTGATTCTCTTCAGGGCATGAGGATGAAGGTAGGTCTGACCAAGGACAAAGACTTTCCTCTTTGGTAGGTGAGGCAGGAGAGGATTGTATAGGAGGTTTGTTTAATGGGTTGTCCGCATCCTCAGAATCTGGATCTACATCTGGAGGTGGGAAGTCAAGTGAGAGGGTATCCATCTTTTGTGTTTTACAGTGGTCATTAAAAGCTTTAACATCATCCATGGTACCTTCTTTTATACAAGCTATAATACCTAATAAAATAGGAATAAATGATGCATGAGAAGATTTACCTTCCTGAACTTCTGGGTTTTTTTTTGTTTTGTTTTTTGTTTTGGTAGGAATAAGATATGCATCCAAAGGGCTGGGTCCCAGATATTACCAGGAGATATTCCAGGGTGCTATGGCAGAGGCTTCAGCCCAGAAGCTAGCTAGGTTTGCATAATTGGTATGAATATCCCTGGTCTGTAGGAGAGCTTTAAGTGCTAATATCTGAGGTTCTTTTGCAGTAACAGGGAAATTACCCATTGTTAAAGAGAGGGTAAAATTATACTCTCCTGGAGATACTTGAGAAAGCTGTCATCAGGAGTTAAAAGCTGTAGCCCTTTTCTGATCAGAACTGCAGCCACTGAATGGGTCTGTGTGCTTCTGAGACAGGGCATGAAACTCTGTAGAAGCTTGGGGCCAAAAAACCCCTTAGTGATTGCAGCTGCAGCCACAGCCACCTGATGCCTGGAGACCAGACAGAAGGGACACGTCTTCTCTCCTGCCCATAGACCAGATGGGCACAAGAGAGTACTCAGATTTTAGGAGGATGAGTCTTCTGCCCCCACAACCAGGTGGGGGGAGAAAGTGCTCAAGGTTCAGGGGATCCTCCTCTCCACCTCAGGACTGGTGGGTAGAAGAAAGCCCTTGGGGTTCAGGTGGACACGCCCTCTCAGCAGGGGGGGAACAGCTTATCTGGGGGGAGGAGGGAGAGGCCAGGTTGTCCTGCATTTGGTTTGGCCTTAGAGGCAGGCTTATCTCAAAATGAGTAGGCATAGGACAGTGCTTGTGAGCCGCTGCCTGATGGGCAAGGTGGGACAGCACACTTCTGCTGCCTTTGTTATGCCTGGCCCTTGCCACCCGCCTCAGCTATCGCCTGAGTCTTTTTTTCTCTGGGGCACTCAGGTCGTGGCTCTGGCTCCCTGATCGAGGTGTGTGGCCCCACCACCGTGCAAATACCCAGACAGCCACTGTGGCTCACCACAGCAGCTGTGCCTTGCCTGGGCAAGCCACCGTGGGTGGGGCAGCTGCACAGGGCCCAGGCAAGCCGCCAAGGGCTGGGTAGCCATGTGGTGCCAGGACAAGTTGCCACGGATGAGGTAGTTGCTGTGTATACCGCCAGGGCAGCCTAAGCCAGGAGCAGGGCTTCTGGTAGCTCAGGGCACAGCCATGCCACTATGCAGATACCTTGCACTCACTCACTGCAGCAAAGACAGGCTGGCAAGCAAAGCCCTGGCTGGGCAAAAGCTTCTCCCTGCACTCGCTGGGGACAGCCAGGACAGGTTGGGGCACTGCTGCAAGGAAGAGCCTTAGGCAGGCAGCCGGGACAGCCAGTGAAAGCCTCTTCCTGTGCTCACTGAGGGCACCAGGGACAAGGAGGGATGCTGCTGCTGGGTGGGACCACAAGCAGTCAGCTGAAGCAGCTCCCTGCGCTCAAGGGCTATGGGTCCAGGACAGACCTGCATGGGGACAAAGCCTGGCAGGACAAAGGCAGGATGAGGATGGGCTAGAAATGTGGGAGAGGACAGACAGATGAACAACAGAACTAAAAGAACTGGCATACCATGAGAGGAGCATTCCCACTCCTCCCAGGGGGAGGGAGCAGGAGATTCCTGCAGGGAGTAGCCAGAACACCTCTCCGAGAATTTTAGATAATGGTCACCGCCCTTAACGGCTTTCAACTGATGATCATATAACCGGATTCAAGGATGGAATAATAGACTAATAGCCTTCGACTACACCCCAAAGGGGCTGTCAGGGTTCCTCCAGTGGGAAGAGAGCCCTTCAGTTTCTCCTGGAGAGTAGCCCCAGGCAAGAAACTTCAGTTGGTTCAGAGCCATGGAGGGTCCCTCATGAAGTCTTGGGCCAGATATGAAAGAGAAGGCTTGTGTTTGTGGTACCTAGTGTAAATGCTTTGTGAGGGGTTTCCCCACACAGTGTCTATGAACGGAAAAGACCATTCGAGAAGTCAGTTCTTGATTCTGTTTCTCCGGTGGCCAGCCCTTATATGGAAATGCTGGGATGAATTGAAAATAAATAGTATGTAACCTAAAGATGGTGAAGGGAGGCAATGAAGGGGGGGGAGGGAAGGAGACCCCAACACTCACCAGTTAAGGAAGAAGAACAAACAAATGAGAAGGAGGGGTCTATTCATGGAGAATCAGCTGTAGGGGTGTATCACAACAGAGTCATAATTGGAATCAGGACAGCAAGCTGGCCAGCAAAAAATAAAGAATGTCCAAAAAAGGAAGTTAAAGAGGACCCATAAAGCAAGCTCTAGGAATGGGTCCATATTGTTCATGTTGGCGCCAGAATGTTGCTTGCTCTGCAGCTGGGGCGCCACTGTATCTGATCCCAGGGGAAGGGGGTGAATAGATGCAGACACAGAACAAAATGATACAGGCTCTGGAAGGTCATAAGCAATCTGGTTTATTACAAAGTACTGAGGTATTTATGTGCTTACTTTTTGATGGGCTCTGCTTCCAGCTGCTATGGTGTTTGGTGGTTGGCTGTGGGTCATATGTCAGCAGTGGTCATCTTAAAGATCTGGTTTCAGGGTCCTCTGGGTCAGGATCCTACTGTGCATGTCAGAAGCTCTTTGTTAGCTTAAGAAATGGCCCAGTTCTTTCGGGCTTATCTGCCTCAATATGTAATACCTATTCAGAAAATTGTCCATTTCTGTTAGATTTTCCAATTTAGTGGAGTACAGGTTCTTGAAGTATGACCTGATGATTGTCTGGATTTCCTCTTAGTATGTTATGTCCCCCTGTTCATTTCTGATTTTGTTAATTTGGATATTCTCTCTCTGTGTCTTTTGGTTAGTTTGTGCAAGGGTCTTTCAATCTTATTTTTTCTCAGAGAACCAACTCTTTGTTTCATTGGTTCTTTGTATTGTTCTTTTTGTTTCTATTTTATTGGTTTTAGCCCTCAATTTGATTATTTCCTATCTTCTACTCCTCCTGGGTGAGTTGGCTGCTTTTTATTCTAGAGCTTTCAGGTATGTGTTAAATCGCTAGTGTGAGATTTCTCCAACTTCTTTATGTAGGCATTTAGTGCTCTGAACTTTCTTCTTAGCACTGCTTTCATAGTGCCCCATAAGTTTGGGTATGTTGTGGTTTCATTTTCGTTGAATTCTAAGACATCCTTAATTCCCTCCTTTGTTTCTTCCTTGACCCAGTGATAATTCTGTTGAGTGTTGTTCAGTTTCCATGAGTTTGTAGGTTTTCTTCAATTTGTGGTGTTGTTGAATTTTAACTTTAATCCATGGTGATCTAATAAGATACATGGGGTTATTCCAAATTTTTTGTATCTGTTAAGATTTGCTTTGTGAATGAGTATGTGGTCAATTTTAGAGAAGGCTGTATGAGGTGCTGAGAAGATGGTATATTCTTTTGTGTTTGGGTCATAACACCTGTTAGTTCCCTCATTTCTCTTTTTAGTTTCGGTTGGCAGACCTGTCAACTGGTAAGAGTGTGGTGTGAAAATCTCCCACTATTAATATGTGATTTATGCTATAGTATTTTTTTTTTTTTTACAAATGTGGGTGTCCTTTTATTTGGGGCATAGTGGTTCAGAACTGAGACTTCATCTTGAAGGAATTTTCCTGTGATGAATATGAAATGTCCTTCCCCATCTCTTTTGATTAATTTTAGTTTTAGGTCTAGTCTGTTAGTGCAGGGTGTTTACCCACCAACCCCACAGTTGCCCAGAGTTTTCATGAGTGTGAGCAGCAGGAAATATTATATAGAAGGATTTAGACTGTGGAGATAAACAGATAGAAAATAAAGGATAGCCTCGAGAGGGCCTGGAACTTATTCCAATGAGCCCTGACTGTCTCTGTCCCAGGGTATTTATAGAGATGCCAAGGGGTGGAATAAAAGACCTCCCCCCAGCACAGCCAAGTGCAGATCATCTCAGGCCTGAATGGGCATTCAGGCCTGTGGTCCTAATCATCCTCTCTATGTGGACCTGCTGGGTAAAGCCATGAGGAACCTGAAAATGGGCTCCCACGGGTCCCCCTTCCTTAATATATAAAAAATAACTCGTTAAGAGTTCACAGAACCAGCCTGGGCTACCAAGTGAGTCCCAGGAAAAGGCGCAAAGCTACACAGAGAAACCCTGTCTCAAAAAACAAAAAACAAAACAAAACAAAAAAAGAGTTCACAGAAATCTCCATAGCTGTTACATCTCCCAGTATGGGAGTAGAGGATGATAAAGATGGCTTTTTCTTTTTTGGATTAGGTCCAAGGTGACTACAGCAGTCTTAGCTGCATCAAGCCCTTTCTAAACCAAAAACTTAATGCAATTGCAAACTTAAAGAATCCCTTAGCTTCATCATTACCATTAACAGGTTTATATAAATATTGCTATACATAGTCACAATTCTCCCTCTCTTACAACTCAAAGCAAACTCTTAACAGAACCATTTGAATTAACATAAATGGTGCTATATATAGTTAACAATTATCTCAGTCTTACAACTTTAACTCTTAATAGAATCATTTTAATTTTCTTGCTAACAGAACATTGGAAAACTTCTGATGTTTACACAAACTTAAATATTTCCTTAACTTCAAACCAGGGTGCATTGGTATCAATAAGTTAACATAATTTCTGCAAACATACATTCAACCTTAATTCACTCATAATTCCTCGTTTTCTTTATATTTTTTAAAACAATCTCTCAAACCTAGTTAGAAAAACCCAAATTTACACAATTCCTGCAAACCCATAACCATTAATACTTTGAAAACTTTTAGCAAAACATCCAAAAGCAGTTTCTTAATAAAACTCTTTACACTTTAAAGTAATCTTAGTATACCCATTTGTATTACTTACTAATAAAAACAACATTAATACATTCAAATAAAATATTTTTTAAATTAAATACACTAAGGAATATTACTTCTTCCTTTTCTTTATAATTTTTTTAAGCAAAATCTCAAGCTTAGTTAGAAAACCTAAACTTTTCCATTTAAACAGTTCCAATTTGTAACACAAAACCAGTTCCATAAGTAATTCCATTTTTACATAAGCAGTCCAATAAAACAGTTCATGAATCACCAGTTAATAAAACATATGCATACACAAAACTTCATCTTGACTTTAGGTAGAAATAATAAATTTCTTCATTTAAACAGTTCCATTTTTAACACAAAAAATTCTAGAAAACAGTTCCCAGGTCATTACTATAAGTAAACTCAAAATTGTCCCAGTGAAATGAAATCACTATTGATCATTTCATTTCTTAAGTCCCAAAATTCAAATAATAAATTCTGGTATGGGCCTTCCAAATATGAAGAAATCCATAACAAAAATATTTTTGTAGTTTTATCTCATTTTTTTAAGTTTAAAAAGTAAATTCTGGTACTAGACTTGCACTTCCCAAAATGAAGAGATGTGTTACAACCACAACATTTTGCAGTTAACAATTTTAGTTAAAACAAGCGTCTCTGCAACTTTTGTTCTCAAGAACAGATCTTTTTAGTTATAGTATTCTAAACCACGCCCTTTTTAATGTTAGCTCAGTTTTTTCTGTGTTGCTTGATTTTGCATGGATCTCTTAGCTTCTTAGTGGCTTCTGGATTTTTGAAACCCACTCAGACTGCCTGCTTTGCAGTCTACTATGATACTATCTTCTGTGTCTCAGGTTTTTTCACCGTATACAATTGAGCATAGACTCACACTAACATTTACACTTTTTTACAAACTCACATAACATATCTTGCAAAGCATTTAGACTCACATTCAACATTTACACTTTTTTACAAACTCACATATAACATATATTTATATACTTCTTATTTACTTATATCCTTAAGGAAACTCTATAAGGAAACTGTAAGACTACTTTAGCAAATATACTTCCTATTTAAACTTATATTTACTTCTTATATCCTTATTTAAACTTTCATTTACTACTAGCATCTTTACTTATTTACTTCTTATATTCTTATTTAAAACTTACATTTACAACTAGTATCTTTGCTTCTTACAAGCTTATTACTACATGTCTTAAGACTACCTTAGATACTTCTTGCAAGCTTATATTCTTATATTTTATAGATCTATTTTACAAATTTATATAGGGCTACCATTAGCATATATTTAACACTAGCAAACACCTAAAGATTTCTTAACACTTAGAGATTTAACATTTTCTTACAAGACAATAAATTTTCTACTTCTTACTCTTAATTATTATCACTATCTCTATTAGAAAGATTCTCTTAACTAGACAGGAAGTATGCAAATCATTTCTAGAGTTCAGAGCTTATAATCAGCTTTGATAGTTCTAAGAGTTCTTTGGAAAGGAGAATCTATATAATTGCTTCCTTAACTTTGGGATTTAGTAAGTTCTGTTGCTAAACAGTAACTTATGCATTTCAGATCTTTTACAAAAACTCTATTAAGAGCTATCTCTGGTTATGGCAAACCCAAAAAGAAAGAAAAACCTTGTAAGCAATATTCAGTTTCTGAATTGCTTAACTAGTCATTCCAAAACAGTCAATTTCCCAAAAGGAGAAGATAGTTTTCTAATTGGAGTGAGGTTCCAGACCTGCAGCTTTCAGCAGGTCTGAAAATGTTGCTGAAACTTAGTTACAATTGTCTCAAACTCCTCAACAGTCTGGAAGCCTCTTTATACTCCTACTATCTCCAGACTGCAAGATGGAACCTTAATATCAGGAAAACTAATTTAGCTGCTTTTCATACTCAAACTCTGATACAATTTCCCCCTTCTTAATTTTTTAAGCTGTATTTGCCTTGAGTTCTTTAACAATGGTGATGTTTCTGATAGACTTTTATTAGCCCAATATTTTCACCAAAACTTCTTATATTCAAAGGACTTAAGAACACAGATGTTCTATCATGAAAAATATCCTTCATTAGCTTACTCTGAGAAAAAGCATTTTCAGGATTTAGTGTTTCACTTCATTAGCTTTAACTCCTGATGTTATTATTACCAGCCCTGATATTTAGCATTGATTTCTTATAAGGAACTTTCAGGTGAAGCAATTCCACTTTGTAAGACAGCTAGATTTTCTAAAGTTTGTTCCCATCTAAAAAGCAGTCATTTCTTTTTGTATACCTGTTTTCTTATCCCTTTAATATATTTGCAAAGGAATCATTCAGCAGGTTGTTTGTATAAAGCAAAGAACTTTTTAAATTTCCCCTACGTTTCTTCTAAAACAAAGTTCAGTATATAGACTGCTTTCTCTTGTTAAGGATTTTAAAATGTCTTGTAGATGTAACCAACCATCTTATTAAATAAGAAACACAGAACCAATGCTAAGAAGAAAGCCAAGAGGTCAGAGCAATAGCTGAGAGCTAAAAACCTTACCCTTCCTCCTGCGGTGGTCTTACCTCTCCAAATGAGAGTTACTTCCTGTGTTAAAGTCATGATATAGACTTTGTGTTCTGCCTTCTCATTGGTTGTAAACCCAACCACATGACCGCCTCGTCACTGCCTGTCTGTATAGACCTCCAGGTCTTCTATGGTTGGTATTGATAGATTAAAGGCGTGTGTATCCAATGTTGACTGTATCCCTGAACACACAGAGACTTACCTAGCTCTGCCTACCAAGTGCTGGGATTACAAGCGTACGCCACCAACGCCCGGCTTTCCTATGGCTTGCTAATAGTTCTGACCCCTGGGCAACTTTATTTATTAACATACAAATAACATTTTAATACAAATAAAATATCACCACAATGTCTTGTTGATAAACGGTTTTTAGTTAGAGGCTGTCCCTTTACCCAAATTCATCACTTCAGGATGAGAGTGAAATTCCCGTTGAAGTAATGTAAAGCTCCTAGCAAAAATTATTGTACAGCAAAAATAAGGTATTTTCACAAAGGTGCCAAAAATGGTGACTCTCCGAGTTCCGTATCCTTTCAATTTTTCATTGGAACTAACATTAAAAAACTCTGAGATTTTCCTTCTTATTCTTTTAAAAGCTGTATTTTAAGTTTACCATGAACGTATTTGCGAACTGACAAGTCTCTCAGGACAATTTTGCCATCTTTAGTGGAAAAACTATCTTTCCCAGAATGCGTTTTTCTTACATCAGTCCTTTGTTGAGAGCTAGCTTTTGGACTTCATTTCCCATAGTTTTTTTCAGGTCTAAAAGCCAACTTCTGGTTCTCTCTTACTGAGCTTTCAAATTCTTGCTTGGGAGGTTTGAGCTTGAATTTTCAATTATGGGATATTGAGAGATTTCTATTCTCTCCTCAGTTGGCTTTAACAGGTGTTTCTGCTTTATTGGACACCAGCCCTGAATCAGAACTGCACCTGCCTCGTTAGCACACATTGAGGCTGGCATTTCTGATAGCAACTTTCCTCAGGGCTGTGTTTGCCTTAGCCAGTCAGTGAAAAACAAAAATGTTTACAACAGAGCTTTTCCATAGCTCCTTCAGAGAGATTTTCTCCCACTGATAGGTCTTTATCTCATTTCACTTTTTCTTTCTTTTTTTTTTTAAAGTTGGAGTTTTTTTTTAAAGATTGATTGATTGATTGATTGATTTATTATGTATACAGCATATGTGACTGCAGGCCAGAAGAGGGAACCAGATCTCATTACAGATGGTTGTGAGCCACCATGTGGTTGCTGGGAATTGAACTCAGGACCTCTGGAAGAGCAGTCAGTGCTCTTAACCGCTGAGCCATCTGAGCCATCTCTCCTTTTCCTCCCCACCAGATGCAGAGCTTCAGATCTCAGGCTGCGGCTCTGCTCCTCTGCTAGCTGCCTTTGGAGGTAGGGGCTTTTTTTCCGAATCTGCCTCAAACTCTAGCAGCTTTCTCAGGTCATGCATCATCTGGTGAGGAATCTGTCCCTTCTCCATTTCTTCTTCTGAGAGTCTTTCTCCCAGACAGTTCCCAGTTTGGTCTCAGTTTATTCCTTCTGCCCTAGAAACATTTTCTGACACTATAGTGGTGGCTTTTCCTGCTACTGAAGGTAGGGGCTTTAGTCCTCTATTTTCAGTGTGGTTTGCATACAGACTGAAAATCAAGCTTCTGCCTTTTTTTTTTTTTTTTTTTTTTTTTTTTTTTTTTTTTTTTTTTTTTGGTTTTTCGAGACAGGGTTTCTCTGTGTAGCTTTGCGCCTTTCCTGGAACTCGCTTTGGAGACCAGGCTGGCCTTGAACTCACAGAAATCCGCCTGCCTTTGCCTCCTGAGTGCTGGGATTAAAGGCGTGCGCCACCACTGCCTGGCTGCCTTTAAGTTTTTTAAGAGAGCTTTTAGTTTGAGAAAGATTAAGGCTTTTTAGAGATTTTTCTTTCTTTCCCCAAATTTTCCAATAAAAGTTTTTAGTTTAAGAGAAAGATTTTTTTTCCCAAGAGAGAAAGACCAACTTTTCCCTAAACTTCTGAATTTTAAACTTCTTAGCTTCTTACACCCCCATTTTTGCCTCAGGGAGGAATCACTTTGTCCTGCCACTTGGACTTAGCATTTTAGCTGTTTCCATAGGAAACTTTTTTCTGCCCGATAAGCTCAAAGAGGATTGTTTACTAATAGTAAAGCTCAAAGAAAGATTTTTTCCCTAGTTTGCATTCATAGCCCCCAAAGTTAAAAATGGAAGAGTTTTCCTGTCTAGTTGCTTTTAGTTATCTTAAATTTTTTCTATATGATCTTACAATTCTAAGTTTTTCCTACGCTATATTACTACACTATACCTTATACTTATTTTTCACAGATAGAAACTGAAAGGGGGATAGAAGATAGAAAGTTTTGACAGAAGAGGCTTTTGCACTGCAGCATCAGACATCCTTCCAGTCCATTTTTCATTTTCTCTTGAGGATAAAAACCTCCTCCCCCTTAATAATAATAATAACAACAATAATAATAAATAATAATAATATATATTTATATTTATATATATTTCATAACACTGGGCATGCCCCTTTCCACTGGCAGGGCTGACTCAGCACTTTCACCAAAAACTCTGATAAATCTAAATATTACTATTATTTTCCTTTGTCTTTAGTTCCTTTTACTTTGTCTTTAGTCCCTGTTCATTTGTCTTTAGTTTCCCTCCCCTTTTTTTCTTCTTTTTCTTTCTTTTTTTTTCTTTAGTTCATGGTGCCATTCTGTAGGGTGTTTACCCACCAGTCCCACAGTTCCCCAGAGTTTTCATGAGTGTGAGCAGCAGGAAACATTAGATACAAGGATTTAGACTGTAGAGATAAACAGATAGAAAATAAAGGATAGCCTCGAGAGGGCCTGGAACTTGTTCCAATGAGCCCTAACTATCTCTGCTCCAGGGTATTTACAGAGATGCGAAGGGGTGGAGCAAAAGACCTCACAGCACAGCCAAGTGCAGAACATCTCAGACACAAGCATTCAGGCCTGTGGTCCTAATCATCCTCTTTATGTAGACCTGCTGGGTAAAGCCATGAGGAACCTGAAAAACGGGCTCTCATATGTTAGATATTAAGATAGCTACATCACCTTGTTTCTTAGGTCCATTAGATTGGAAAGGTTTTTCCCCAACCCTTTACTCTGAGGTAAGGTCTATCTTTGAGGTTGAGGTGTGTTTCTTGTGTGCAGAAGAAGGATGGATTCTGGTTTTTTCCTCCATTCTGTTACCTTGTATTTTTATAGGTGAGTTGAGTCCATTGATATTAAGAGATATTAATGACCCGTGATTGTTAATTCCTGTTATTTGTTATTTTGTTGTTGGTGGTGGTAGTATGTGTGTGTTTCTCTTTTTGGGGACTTGCTGGCATGAGTTTGTTTATTGTCTGTGGGTTTTTTTGGGGGGCGGGGGTGAAGCAAACTTCCTTGGATTGTTGTCTGCCTTCTAGTATTTTCTGTAGCGATAGATTTCTGGATACGTATTGTTTAAATTTGGTTTTGCCATGGAATATGTTGTTTTCTCCATCTATAGTGACTGAAAGCTTTGCTGGGTATAGTAGTCTGGCCTGGCACCTGTGACCACTTAATGTCTCCGGAACATCTGTCTAGGACCTTCTTGCTTTCAGAGTTTCCACTCAGAAGTTGGGTGTAATTCTGATAGCTCTACCTTTATGTGTTACTTGACCTTTTTCATTTGATTCTCTCAATATTCTTTCTTTATTCTGTATGTTTAGTGTTTTGATTATTATTTGCTTAGGGGACCTTTTTTGGTCCAGTCTCTTTGGTGTTCTGTAAGCTTCTTGTGCTTTCATAAGCATGTCCTTCTTTAGATTGGGAAAGTTTTCTTCTATGGTTTTGTTGGATATATTGTCTGTGCCTTTGAGCTGGAATTCTCCTTCTTCTATCCCTCATGTTCTTAGGTTTGGTCTCTTAATAGTGTCCCAGATTTCCTTGCTGTTTTGTGTCATGAATTTGGTGGATTTAACATTTTCTTTGAACAATGAATCTATTTCCTCTATTGCATCTTCAATGCCTGAGATTCTCTCTTCTATCTCTTGTATTCTTTTGGTTATACTTGCATCTGAAGTTCCTGTTCATTTACTCAGATTTTCCTTTTCCAGAATTCTCTTTGATTTGTGTTTTCTTTATTGCTTCTATTTCAATTTTCAAGTCTAAGTCTGTTTCCTCCCCCTGCTTGATTGTCTTTTCTTGGCTTTCTTTAAGGGATTTTATTGATTTCTTCCAATTTTTTGTTGTCTTTCCCTCCACTTCTTTAAGGGACTTTTTTTCATCTCCTCTTTAAGGCTTCCATTATCTTCATAAAGTTATTTTTAAGATAATTTTCTTCTGATTCATCTCTGTTTGGATATTCAGGTCTTGCTGTGGTAGAACCACTAGTTTCCAGTGGTGCCATATTCCTCTTTATGTTGTTGAATGTATTCTTACACTGCTCTCTATCTATTTCTTCATCCAATCAGTGGACCCTGTGTCTCTGAGAGTCTCTATTGCTCCATTTGGTGTAGGTGGGGCATGTGGCTCCAAGGTCATTCTTGTTCCAACTGGTGCAGGTAGGGGCTCTTCTTCCGATCAGAGCAGGTAGAGTCTGTGGTTCAGGTGGTCACTGGTGCCTCAGGGGTTTAACCAGGGGGTGGGGTAGGATGCTACTGCTAGGTCTCTGGGGCTGTGATGGGTGAGGGAGAAGTAGGGTATGTGCCTCTAAGGCCTAGGGACTAGAGAGCTAGTTTGTTCAACCAGAACTTCAGAGACTGACTTCTTCCTCCAATGGGTGCAGGTGGGGCCAGTGGCTCTGGTGGGCACTGGTGCCATGGGGGATTGTTGGTGAGGGAGTAGAAGAGGAGACCTCTGCCTGGTCTCTGGGGTTCAAGATCTTCTTTTGCCTGAGTGGAGCAAAGCAGAGAATTAACACATCTCACTGGAATAGTAGCAGTACAGAACTATGACACTTTCACAGGGGAAACTTTCCCCTAGGGGAGCAGAGTTGTTACATTCTGGGGGATCTGAACAGAGCTATAACAAATTTGCTGGGGAAAACCTCCCTTCCCTAAAAGGAGTTGTTACACCGAGGAAACCTCTTCCTGGATCATGGCTGTAAACTGCTATGCTTATGGTGACTTTGTGGTATTCCTTGACTTTCAACTATCAGGATCCATTTCCATTTGAGCTGCAATGCTTACAGCGAGCATATTTGATGGAGGTTACAGGTGATCACAACTGATTTACACTTAGGTAAATTTAACTGCAAAATACTAGCCACATCCACAACCATTCATTGAAAAAAATCTCTTGAATTTAATGTTTATATCTTTTATTTTTAGTGTGTGCATGTGTGTGTATGTATGTGTAGGTGTACATGGAGGTCAGAAGATGGCATCAAATTCCTGAAGCTGAAATTATAGGCAGTTGAGCAATATAACATGATTCCTAGGAACTGAATTTTGTTCCTCTGCAAGAGGAATAAATGCTCTTAACTACTGAGCCAGCTCTATACCTCCCACACCTATTCATTTAAAAAAAATGAACAACAAATGTTTTACTGACATAGTAGGAAATGGCCATTTTAGGCTTGGGAAATATTGTTGCAGAATTCTAAATTGAAAAACATCTTCATAATTCATCATTGAGCAAAACAGAAAACAAGTAGCATTCCAGCATAACTATAAGACCCAATATCTCAGAACCAGGGCCAGATATCTATAATTCAAAAATAGTCAGTTGTTCAAGAACAATCTGCTGGGAAAGGGAAGGGGGGTTGTATGGAAAGTCATAAAAACCCAAAAGATGAAAGCCTTTTATGAGTAAAGATCACCTTGCTTATGGATATAACTGTTACAGTGGTGTATGACACATACATATTTCTTTTTTAAAAGATCCATTTTTCTTATTTTTAATCAGATATGTGTGTGAGCATGATACTGATATATTAATTCAGGTGACCATTGAATCCAGAGTCATCCCCCTTGCAGATGGAGTTACTAGTGGTTGAGAGCTGCCCAATAGGGGTTCTATAAATGAACTCAGCTCTTCTAGAAGACCAGTACCTGCTCTTGACCACTAAGCCTTCTCTCCAGCCCAGAAAGTATATTCAGAGTTTCAGATGGCTAGAATACCATGGAGAGGCACCCTAATAAACTTATTTGGGGTCAGAGAACTGAACAGCCACTAGATAGACATAGAGGCTAGAAAATGGTGGCACACATGCCTTTAATCCTATCACTTTGGAGGCAGAGATCCATTTGGACCTCTGTGAGTTTAAAGCCACACTAGAAACAGCTGGGCATGGTGACTCACACCTTTAATCCCACAAGTGAGCCTTTAATCCTAGGAATTGATGGCAGAAAGCAGAAAGGTATATAAGACATGAAAACCAGGAACTAGAGGGATTAAGCTTTTAGTAGCCATTCAGCTGACATTCATTCTGGATGAGGACTCAGAGGCTTCCATCCTGAGGAAATAGGATCAGCTGAGAAATTGGCAAGGTGAGGTGGCTGTGGCTTGTTCTGCTTCTCTGATCTTGCAGCATTCACCCCAGTACCTGGCTCCAGGTTTGTTTTTATTAATAAGATGCTCTAATAATTTGTGTTACAAGTTCTTTCAAATGATAATTTGAAAATTGACAAAAACAAACAAACAAAACCAGATGTTGGCTTGGGTTTTTCTTCTCTATTACATTTATGTAATAGACTAACTATAGACTAAATATTGACATGGGAAAATATTAAAAGGATATTT
Organism: Peromyscus leucopus; assembly: GCF_004664715.2. NCBI lineage: Eukaryota > Metazoa > Chordata > Mammalia > Rodentia > Cricetidae > Peromyscus > Peromyscus leucopus. The sequence continues at coordinate 9,550,967 of NC_051081.1, forward strand.
TATAGGAAAATTCTAAAAAAAAACCCTAAGTGATGTTATGGCATAAATGTAAAAAAATTAAGTGAAATAATAACTTATTCACTAACTTTAGCAGTGAAAGAATGTGAGAACTATAGGCATAAAGTTGTGTTTCTATTTAATAGTTCTATCTGTTAGAAAAATACATTTAAATGTGTAAAATTAGTAAAATATGACATTTCAAACATGTCTTCCATTGACTTTATAGAAATAATTTAGAAAACCTGAAATAATTCTTATGACAGAATCTATATAGGACTTTAAAACTCAGGTACAAAGTTGTCACACTGGAAAAATGCTAAGACAAATGACATGCATTTGGTCCTTCACTACACAAAAATTTTTAATTTTCAGTGGCAAAGTAAAAATTGTTTGTTAGGCAGGAATGAACTTGGTACTCATAATATCAAGTGTTTTTTCATTTGTATTTTCCTTTTAAAACACAAATATTTTTAAAATACTTATTTTTATTTTATGTGTGTGAGTTTTTTGATTGCATGTGTCTATATGCACCACATATATGCCTAGTGCCTGCAGGGTCTGTAAGTGGGTTTTGGCTCCCCTAAAACTGGAGTTATGGATGCTTGTGAGCCTCCATATGGGTGAACCCATATTCTCTGCAAGAGTAGCGTGTACTCTTTGTCACTGAGCCATCTCCCCAGCCCATTGTGCACTTCTCTGCTTATTCACAAATATCTTGTATAACTAGGTTTCTCTGTATGTATATTTCCTCCTAACAAAATATGACAAGCTATAAGATAACTATAGAGGTTTGATTTAGGGAGATGTGTAAAAACATCATTTCCCAGAAAAATCTCTTATTACATTCATTTTTAATTGTCAAGATGATGATGTTAACATACAGTTGCTATGTAACACTAACTCTGGAGCGGTATGGACAAATGTCTACTTCTCCTACATTGGGAACTGATGTCAGACCATAGTCTTGAAAACTAATGAGTTGTATTGTGGTTATTTACCATAGTGTGGGTTAGGGGTTACTTAGGAGCAGAAAGGACACACAGTGAGCCATATCTCCAAAATAGCCCATCTCATCATAGATATCACCTCAGACATCTAGACACCTAAAGTGCACTGCACAGCCTCCTACCTTCTCTGGTGTCTGCAAGTGGCTTGTCTTGGTTTTGTTTCTTCCAGGTGTTTCAATTGGTCTGAGTTTCTTCTGGTCAAATCAGTTGGTCTGAGATTCCTTCAAGCAGTACTCATAGCTTGTGGGCCATGAGAAGGAAAAGCCTAAGATATCTGCACAGTTTCAGAGACTTCCTGAAATTACCAAGTTAGTAACTGACCAAGAAAATAAAGTTTCCTTCAAGATGAATGGTTTTACCATTGAGGAAAGTGGCATGCAGCAACAGGTCTTTCAGGTCATTGCTATTAATGATCTACACATATTAATTAATGGATTAACGGTTTTGTAAACTAGGTTGGGGTACTTTATTATATGTATTGCAAAGTGAAATAAAAGCTTAAAAAGAAGCTTTCAGAGGATACTAAGTCCATCTATTAGATGTTAATCTCATTCTCTGCGGGACAGGTGGATTAGATTATGCTTTTTATAAAATATCATGTCAATGATTTGATTATATCATATTAAATGTAATAAGCATACAAAATATACCATGACACTAGATGTATTTTAGGGTTTTTTAATATGCATTGGTGTTGCATTCATGTATGTCTGTGTGAGGATATTGGGTCACCTAGAACTGGAGTTACAGATAGTTGTGAGCTTCCATGTGGATGTAGGGAATTGAAACAGGGTTCTCTGGAAGATAAGTCAGTTCTCTTTACTGCTGAGCCATATCTCCAGCCCTATTTTGGCTTTTTGTTTAAAAGAGACTGATACTATGAGCATGTAAAATATGGGGAAGAAGAATGATACTTGTGTTTGAATATGATGAAAATAAATATTAATTGGAAAGGTGTAACATTAACATTCAATATTAATAATTGCTTAAAGTTTCATAAAGAAAAAAGTTGCTTAACTTGTCCAGTATACAGTTGTTACATGAATTCTAATTAGTCTCAAAAATAAAACCTAGAGTCAGATATTGGAGTAAAAGATAAGAGAAGTAAAGAAGCAAGCCAGTAGAAAGAACCACTTCTTACCTATACTGAATTCTCAAACCAAAGGGGGCTGTGCTCCTGTCTCCTCCAATGTTATATTATATTGTCTCCACCTACCTAGTGCTGGAAAAAAAGGTGTGTGCCACCACTATCTGAACTCTATGTCTATCTAGTGGCCAACTCCACCCTCTGTTCTCCAGGTAAGCTTTATTTGTTAGAGCACAAACAAAATATCACCACATTTCCCCCTTTTTATCTAAAATAAAAAGGTTATAACTAATTTAAGAAAAACTATTTACAATAAGTACAATAACTTTATACAATATATACAGGTAATAAATACATAAAAAATGTTTAGTCCATAAACATTTGACAAACTCAAGGAAAATACTCCATTTTCTATCCTATTTTTGTGAATCCAAAAGGTTATACCTAATTCACTTCCTTGCATTACCAAAATTATCTTTTTATGTCTCTCAACCTTATACACTTTAAATTTCTTCAGTGAGTTTCTTTTCTGAATTTGATAACAAGGAAGACCATAACTGTAAAATCTTCAACTCTATCAGAGACTTGAGAAGGAAATAATATTATCTTAGTAAGTAGGAGGTGCAAGCGAACAAATTTTAAAAAATGTGGAAAAAATACAAAAGCAGCTGGCTGATTGGACAGTCACTCAAAAATTTTCTGTAATATTGGGGCATCCATCTTCACCCTACAGGCCTCGAATATCTGACTTATCTGTGAAGCGAGATTTTTCTGAAGGGCTGTCCTACTTTGTCTTGACAAAGTTTAGCAGTTCTTTCTTTTGTAAGGTGCTCGTTGAGTTTGGACAGCATACTGTCAACAAATGAGGCAAGTGTACTTTGTTTCCCCAGGGATTTATCTTGCTACAAAGAAAGTAAAGTCCATGTGGAGTTTCTTCAGTGTCCATCATCTTTTCCAAAGTAGATTAGTGCTGCCAGAAGCAGATATGTCTCATTGTCATAGAAAAAAAAAACCTATATTTTTGAAACATCTTAAATGTCATATTCTGTAGATCTCTGAATTGTTGGAAGATGACCTATCTTTCTAAAATATATCTCTGTTTGACCTTGAAAACATACCTAGCATCACCACAAGTTAAATTGTAATAGGTGACTAACTACCAACCTGCATTTGTTTATATTCTAATTAGTTGATAATAATACATTTCAAGGACTAGAAATTTGCATTACATTGTTAAATGAGTTGGATACATAAAATATCTTGAACAAGAATAGAAAAGTATGTACAGTATGTTCTAACAAAAATAATCTGGTTTGAAGCTCTACTATAGAGCTACAGTAATAAAAACAGCTTGGTATTGGCATAAAAACCGACATGTGGACCAATGGAATCGAACTGAAGACCCTGACATTAACCCACGCACCTATGGACATATAATTTTTGACAAAGAAGCCAAAAGTGTACAATGGAAAAAAGAAAGCATCTTCAACAAATGGTGCTGGCATAACTGGATATCAATGTGTAGAAGGCTGCAAATAGATCCATATCTGTCACCGTGCACAAAACTTAAGTCCAAGTGGATCAAAGACCTCAACATAAATCCAGCTACTCTGAACCTGCTAGAAGAGAAAGTAGGAAGTAGTCTTGAACGCATTGGCATAGGAGATCACTTCCTAAATATAACACCAGTAGCACAGACACTGAGAGAAACAATCAATCAATGGGACCTCTTGAAACTGAGAAGCTTTTGTAGAGCAAAGGATACGGTCAACAAGGCAAAGCAACAGCCTACAGAATGGGAAAAGATCTTCACCAACTCCACATGTGACAGAGGACTGATATCCAGAATATATAAGGAACTCAAGAAATTAGACATCAAAACGACCAACAGTCCAATTGAGAAATGGGCTTTAGAACTAAACAGAGAATTCTCAACAGAGGAAACCCAAATGGCTGAAAGACATTTAAGGAATTGCACAACATCCCTAATCATCAGGGAAATGCAAATCAAAACAACTCTGAGATACCACCTTATGCCTGTCAGAGTGGCTAAGATGAAAAACACTGAAGACACTTTATGCTGGAGAGGATGTGGAACTAGGGGAACTCTCCTCCACTGCTGGTGGGAATGCAAGCTTGTACAACCACTTTGGAAATCAATATGGCGCTTTCTTAGAAAATTGGGAATCAATCTCCCCCAAGATCCAGCTATACCACTCCTGGGCATATACCCAAGAAATGCTCAATCATACCACAAGAGCACTTGCTCAGCTATGTTCATATCAGCATTGTTTGTAATAGCCAAAACCTGGAAACAACCTAGATGCCCTTCAACTGAAGAATGGATAAATAAATTGTGGCACATATACACAATGGAATACTACTCAGCAGAGAAAAACAATGACATCATACGGTTTGCAGGCAAATGGATGGATCTAGAAAAAATCATCCTGAGTGAGGTAACCCAGACTCAGAAAGACAAATATGGTATGTACTCACTCATAGGAAGATGTGGAACAAGGATGACTGGACTGCTACTCACTTCACCAGTGAGGCTACCTGGAAAACGGGACCCCAAAAAAGACACGGAGAAATGGATGAGATCTACATGAACAGCCTGGTCATGAGTGGGAACAATGAAGGGCGACAGTCGAGGGAAAGAGAGTGGGAGATCCTAGCTGGATCAAGAAAAGAGAGGGAGAACAAGGAATAGGAGATCATGGTAAATGAAGACCACATGAGAAGGGGAGGAAGCAGAGAGCTAGGGAGGCCCACGGAGATCCACAAAGATACCCCCCGCAAAAGACTGCTGGCAATGGTCGAGAGGCGGCAGGAACTGACCTACTCTGGTGATGGGATGGCCAGACACCCTGATAGTTGTGCCATAAACCCCATCCAAGGACTGAGGAATCTGGATGCAGACATCCACGACTGGGCCCCTGGTGGAGCACTGGGAGTCTAATTAGTGAGTAAGAAGAGGGTTTATATGAGCGAGAATTGTTGAAGCCAAGGTTGGATAAAGCACAGGGACAAATAACCAAATGAATGGAAGCACAGGATCTATGAACCAAAGACTGAGGGGCCCCCAACTGGATCAGGCCCCCTGAATGGGTGAGACAGTCATTTGGCTTGATCTGTTTGGGAGGCAGCTGTGCATTGGTGCTGGGTCCTGGGCTCGTTGCATGAGTTGGCTGTTTGAATCCTGGGACTTATGCAGGGACGCTTGGCTCGGTGTGGGAGGGGGGAACTGGACCTGCCTGGACTGAGTCTACCAGGTCGATCCCGGTCCTCGGGGAAGACCTTGATCTGGAGGAGGTGGGAATGGGGGGTGGACTGGGGGAGGGGGAGGGGGGCGAGAGGGAGAGAACAGGGGAATCTGTGGCTATTATGTTGAACTGAATGGTGTTGTAAAATAAAAAAAATAATCTGGTTTGTATTGATATACAAGGATCCATATCAATGTAAAACATTTAGAAAAAGGTTTTGGTTTTAAAATAGATTCAATAATTTACCTTTTTATTCTATCTCTATATCCCTCTTCTTTCTTTTCAGAGAAGATTAAATAATCTATTCTAAGGGGTTGGGGATTTAGCTCAGTGGTAGAGCACTTGCCTAGAAAGTGCAAGGCCCTGGGTTCAGTCCTCAGCTCTGGGAAAAAAAATCTATCCTTTCTATTGCCCCACTTATTCTTTTTAGACTGAGATCCCTAAATCTAATCTCCTTTCTTCAGATTTGTTTCTACCATTACCAATAACAATTTGTAACCAAGCAACCTAAACAATGACAAATATCCATAACACAATGAACAACCAAAAACCTCCCACCCAACCTCTAGGGAATGTGGTCATCCTGTCCTTAAATTTATCTCTTGCTGTTTGGGGGCAATAGACTATTTAGGGGATCATAAAGAGAAAAGTTTGTTTTAATTGTCAAGTCCTAGAAGAGGTAGCTGTATCATTTGTTGTCCAGTCTCTGTGTAGTGGGAATATAGCTTGTCTCAAGTCCTGGATAGAGTAGTCTGTGAGTCAGGATCATCTCAGCTAGCACCTCGAGATTATAATGAGCAGTTTATAGCCCAAAGTCATTCTTTATGTGGTGTTTGTCAGCTTATTGGTGTTATCATATTCCCAGTAGAATCATCATTGTGAGGCCACATCATCCTTTTGGAGACTTTAAAGGTTGCTGTCAGGCATGGTCAGGGTTCGCTGCAAAAAATTTAACCATTTTAGATGTCATGTGCAGTAGATCTCAAAGTGGTTAAAGGATCAATATTTGTTATGTACATATAGAATACAAACACTTAATTCCTAATCACCTGAGAGAGAGTCAATCCTGAAATCATGTACAGGAAGCTAGAAGAAGCCTTTTTCTAGAATTAGTACTCTATATGACCAATAATATCATATATATGTATATATATATATAGAGAGAGAGAGTCTTATAATTTTTGAGATAATATTCATACATTAAGCAAAGTTTTAAATAGTCAAAATAAAACCAAAGGATTATGAGATAAGTGGCAATAAAATACTCTCTAATTTTTGTTTTTCTTCTGTCCCATATCAGGTGGCTCTTCTGATATGAGACAGAGATTTTTGGATTTTACTTTAACAAACATTCTTGGGTTTAGAAAATGAGAGAGCCACACTCCAACTCCAAAGCCAGCTTTAATATTTATTTAAAACTGGGACTACAAAAAGGCCATTTGCCTAATATGTCTATAGAAAACAACAGAAACAAACATTTGAGAAGATTTGTGAAATTTTATCCTGTTAGAAATGTGATACATCAATAGGTCAATTTACTCTTTTACTTAGGAAAATTTTTCAGGATGATTTGTCTTTTTTCTTTACATATCTCATTTGCTCAGTGGTCTTCAGATTCCTAAGCTGGATGCCTTCATTCTCTTGGAAAGACAAATCAAAACCATGCCCCAACCTCATTTAGGGGAGCTTCCTTTATAACAAATTAAATCTGATCAAGAGAAGAGCATTCATCAGTTTTATAGGTTAGTTTAGATTAAATGGCCACGCTGTTTGATGAACTATCCCCCTTCCAATTAAGATGTCTCTCTTGTTCAAATTGAACCTTTATCAATTTGTTTTGTTTTGTTTTTTTCAAGACAGGGTTTTTCTTTGTAGCTTTGCCTCTTTCCTGGGTCTCGCTCTGTAGACCAGGCTGGCCTCGAACTCACAAAGATCTGCCTGCCTCTGCCTCCTGAGTGCTGGGATTAAAGGCGTGTGCCACCACCACCCGGCTCACTTTATCAATTTTGAAGGTATCCATGGCCTCTCTTATTCTGAGGAAACAAAAGCAAAACCTCTTCCCCAATGTAAAATATATCCTGGTTTCCATTCTGAGGTCAGCAAATTTCTAAAGTATACAGACTGATTTAATTGCATAGTTTTTTCTATTATCCAATGTGTCTCTGTAGCTATAATCCCTTTCTATTAGCATTTGGAAAATTAAAAGTTAATAAAGCATTATGCAATACATTTCTGGGGTTTTTAATTATACCTTTCTGTTTATTTAGCATATCCTTGAGAGTTCAAATTAATCTTTCTGTAACTACTTGCCCTATAGGATTTTGTGGTATACCTGTAATATGCTTTATATTATACTAAGCAAAAAAACCTGTTTCATTTTACTAGAGAGATATGCTGGAGCATTGTCAGTTTTAACTTGTACAGGTATACTCATGATGGCTATAACTTTTAGCAAATGTGTGATTACAGAATCAGCCTTTTTAGAACTCAAAACAGTAGCCTTTGCATACCCTTTAGGTTACTTTCTGCTTGTAGTGGAATTTGGTTGTATAAAGAACAAGTAGGACATATCTTTATAATTTCCTTAGTATGATGCCAAGTGATGGAAAAATCATTTTTCAAACCCTTGCTATAGACATGGTGCTTTTGTGAAATTCTGAAGCCTCCAGCACATTACCTATCAATAGTATATCAATTTCATCATTACTTTGTGTTAGAGGGCCTGGCAGACCCCTATCAGACCAGATGTGTGTTATATAAATGGTAGTATTCTTATTGCTGATTTCTTGTAACAGAATAAATAATGATGTTAATTCTGGCCCATCAGGATAAAACAACATAAAACAACTCTGCATACTGAGAGTCAGTAACTGTTAAGAGTTCTGTAAAATCCATTAGTACTATCAGAATAGCATATAATTATGACTTCTGGACAGAATCATTAGAGCTTTGAGACACTTTACTTAAATTTCCTGATTTATAACCTACTTTTTCTGATTTGTTTGCATCAGTATAAAATGTAGGGTCTCCAGATATTGATGCTCCCTTTACAACACGAGGAAGAATCCAATCACTTTTTCTTATAAATTTAATTTTGTTGCTTTTGGGATATTTGTTGTTAATCACAAGCTCTTTGCCAGTGTTCACTTTCTGCCCATAACTTGTCGATTTCATCACTAGTAACAGGTACTACAATTTCTGCTGGGTCTACTTCTGCTAATGATGAAGTCTCAATTTTCCTTTTGGAATCAAGTCAGAAATCTTTTCCACATAAATTCTTATTTTTTCTCTTTTTATATGGTAAAAAGATCCATTTTAAGATAATATCTTCCCACTGCATTAATATTCCTATAGGAGAACATGTACAGGGAATAACCAGAATGCAATGAAGCTCTGGATTCAAATGAGCTACATGTGCATTCTATAAATTATTTTCAACCAAAGTCAATTTTCTGTCAGCCTCAGCTGATAATTCTCTTGGACTATTTATGTCCTTGTCAGCTTTTAAGGTTCAAAACAAATTACTGAGTTCTGTAATTTTTATTCCCATAGTGGGCCATAGCTGGGAAATGCCTCCCAGAAAACTGAAAGTCAAAGAGTCCACAATTGATCTCTCCTGATTTGCACTTTGGGGGTCAAATTTTTGTCGATGTATTTCATATCCTAAGCAATTAATAGATTCTCCTCTTCATATTTTTTCAGGAGCAATTTGTAATCTCCAATAAGGCAACTTTTTCTTTACTTCTTAAAACATTCTCCCTACAGTATCTTCATTTGAATCAGCTAGTAAAATATCGTCCATATAATGGTAAACCATAGACTGATTTAAGGTTCAGGAGACACATGCCCAGTAGTTCATCCAGACCACTCATGTGGTAGTGTCTGGAGACTGCTGGAAGCAATGTATATGCAGGAAAACACTCTGCTTGCTATGAAGAATGGGGAATCTTTTACATTCTGATTAAGGACCTATGACATTCCAACTGGAAAATGGGAGTCACTGGGAAACTTTACTATAACATCTATTAAATCTGCCCACCAAATATGTTCAAAATATAGAGGGCACACATTCCACTCTCTCAACCCCTAGGAATGGATAGAGTAGAAGTGGCCCAAGCTCCTCAAAGGCTCTTACATCCTTAATGTCACTCCTTTATTTGATCTCACCTTCTTGTCATACCATCTCTTGTTTCAGACCCCAACTAACATATAACAGCTATTGAATGGTGCTCAGGCTGGCTATTTTGGAGAATGCTAGTTATGTTTCCCCAGAGTCAAATGTTCACCCATTATTTGTGGCCTCACCCATTGTCCTATTAGATTCTCTCACCTTACCACTTGTTAATTGCTCCAAGTCAAATGACACTACTACCCCTTATCTCTCTCACATTCCTCTCTTTGGCATTACAGACTGCTTTAACTCCTCAAGAATACACTTTGTGGGTACTCTGGATTCTGCAGACTGTAATAATACCATTACCCCTGGTACTAACACCCAGACCCTATGTCCAAACATTCATAATGCCTCTATTCTCTGTGGTACTCAAGTTTATCACTGTTTACCTTCTAGGTGGTCTGGAACTTGTGCCCTGGTATTCCTGTTTCCTAATTTAGGGGTGGTACCTGATGAAGAACTCCTGCCAATTTCCATCCCCAAGTTCATAGTAGCAAGGCATTGAGCAAGGCATCCAAATAATACCCTTTCTAGCAGCCTTGGGCATAACTGCAGGTACAGCTATGGGAACAGCAGGACTAACTACTTCCCTAGCTGTTTACCATCAGCCTTCCTCACAATTCATCCAGGATTTCCAACAGGTAACTCAGACTATCCTTACTCTTCAGGAACAAATAGAATCACTGACCACCATAGTACCTCAAAATTGGAGAGGATTAGATTTATTAACAGCAGAAAGAGGTGGCCTTTGTCCATTTCTTGGAGAAGAGTGTTGCTTTTATGTCAATCAATCAGGGGTACTGAAAGAAAAGATACAAAACTCCAAATGGATCCTTAAACTCAGAAACACCTTGATACTTCTAGACAGTGGATCACTCATAGTCAGATATGGAAATGGATAGTACCCTTCTTATCACCTCTTTTTTTCCTTTTCTTAGCCCTACTAATTGCATCATAAACCTCATAAACCTCTTTCTTAGTTTTCTTCAGCAACAGATCCAAAATATTTCTAACCAAACTCTGAACCAGTTAATATTACAGGATTACCAGGCCCTATCAACAAAGCCAGAGATCTGCAGAACCTGGTTACATCCTGAGGAGGAAGATCAAGATTGTCCCAAGAACCTTGACACTCCAATTCAGCAGGAAGCAGTCTAATAATAACTTTGCCCCCCAAAACCCCCAGCTGCTTATTACTAAACAAAAAAGGGGGAATGTAGGGAAAGGTGGCTGGCTAAAGAAACCCACCCTGACCCTGGAGCCCAGAACTAAGGAAAGATGGCTCAGATCAGGGCAGAAAGAAACACAGTTTGGCTCAGTCAGATCAGAGCCATCTCTGCCCCTGGCCAACTGACTTGTGAAACCAGCCAATCACAGAGCAGGGCAGTAGAACACTGGGGCCCAAGTCAAACCCTGGTTGACTCCACCCATAAGACATCCTGTGTAAACTGCCCTACCTAGTCATTTAGAAAAAGGCTGTTCTCTCCACCCTGGTAGAGGCAGCTACTCTCCTGAACTTCCCAAATAAATCTTTTTCTCAAAAGAGTTTTGAGTGTGAAGATCTTCATTCACTGGTGTAGAGAAGATTCTTGCTGAGATGTCCCTCAGTGGACAAAACAAGGAAGAACTGAAAGAGCAGAGAAAGAAGGAGCTGAACAGAAGGTCTTTGCTGAAACATCCCACAGTGGACAGAGCAAGAGAGAACTGAAAAAGTATCACTTTTCTCCAGAGCTGGAGAAGATAGCTCCATTTCTGCAGGTATTTCCCCTTTCTTAGAGTGAAGGAAAAGAAGCAACATATTAGGCCAGAGAAGCAGAGCTCTGCTAAGAAGCCCCCTCAAGTGGGGGCTGAGCAAAGCTCAGCTGTAGTGGCTCTCCAGGAGAGGAGCAGGATTGTTATAGCCTGTAGGGAGACCATCCCCCATGATACCAGGTCTACCCTGACTTTTCCGAACAGTCAGGATACCCTTCCCTGCTGAAGCAGTTCCAGACCTGACTTTCTCAAGAAATCAGAAAAATTTCCCTTCCAGTGTTTGGCTGCTTCTTTGCAGTTTCAGCTGTCAGAGCTGTGCTAAACAGCTAAAGGTGTCCAGGATACCTTCAGGGAAGACCTATTGTTCTGAGAAGCTCGAGGTGTCCAGGATATCTCGTCCTCCAGGGCTGAACTGTCTCCTTGTAGTTCCAGCCATCAGAGATGCCCTAAGCAGCTCAAGGTGTTGCCTGACTAACCAGGTAGTCAGAACACCTTTCCCCAGAATTTTTTCAACAAATTTACTTACATTGTTGGTGCCCAAAGCCAGGACCAAACCCACAGAGTTGCAACCAATTTACTTACATTGTGGAAGGCAATCTTTGTAAGAAATCAGTGAAGATTTCTTTTGGGCGCTGTATACCTTTAGTAAATGACTCAGTTTTTCTTCCTACTTCAATTCTGTCTCAAGCATTCAAGGCTGCTGCAAGACCTAAAGCCAGAGTGTGGTCATCATATAGAGATGGCCTTTGTACATTAGCATAATCTCCCTCTCCAAGATTTTGTTCTTGGGAGATTTCTGTAGCTCCAGATCTACTTCATTGTTCAATGATCTTAACCTCATCTTTCTGTTTGGGTGGGCACTCCACCACAACCCCTGGCACCCTGGCATCCATTTTCCCCAAGAGTCTGAAATGTTCTGGTGGAAGATTCACCTCAACTCCCCTCCACCATCTATTTCCCCAACCCCACCCCTTCAAAACCTGCCAAACATAGGTCCTCCCCCAGAGAGGCACAAGATCATTTCCACAGGATATTTAAACTGCATCCCAGAAAACTGACACCTGGTTTTCTGGTCTCTTGTCCTGTCTCTTCTTTGGCGGGGGTTAGAGAATCATCTGGGAACACTACCCATTAAATGGGCTTTTTCTAATTCGGTCTGGTTTGGTTTGATTTGGATTGCTGTGTCAGCAGAGAGGCCTATTGGAGTGCAAGAACCTTTCATCTGGAGGCTTCACCAAGGGGGGGTTGATTTTCCCGTACTGGCCCAGGGCTGAATGGTGGGAAAACACCCCTCTCTCCCACACCTTCTCTCCACCAGACTAAGATTGGCTTTTGGCTGGCTAAGTTTCCCTTTCCAAGTCATTGCCTAAGAGGCCCAGGGCCTCTTTTGATTTTTCAGGGTGTCCTGCCAGGTCCCCAACCCATTACCAGAGCAAAGACCTGCCTTTCTTCTGCATGACCCCTTCTCAGAAGACATTGTGTTGAAAGGAATTTCCCACAGCCACCTAGTTTTGACCCAAGGCCTGCCACATTGGACGCATTGTGCCAGGCTTTGGGCCCCTGGTATAGACTTGTAAAATGGCCACTTGCCATTCCAAGCCTGGTCCCAAAATTCTCCTGCAGTGTCTTTTATAAAATCCATTCAAATTGGGGCTATTTGTTATTCTTGGTTTTAAAAATAATAAGCATCTCTGTTACTGGGCAAGAGAGGTCACAAGACATGAGGCATGACAAAACCCAGTATCAGAGCTTTATTAGGAGGAAGGGGGGCAGACAGAAAAAAGTAACTAGGCCTGGGAAGAGGCATATGCACAGGAGGGGGGGGGGAGGAGAGAACAGAGCAGAGAAGAGAGAGGAGGAGTCTGTGTCTGACTTTTTAAGGATTCCCCTGCACATGCACAGGTGGGCTTACAGAGCTTTGCTGCACATGTGCTGATTGCATGACCATGCTGCGCACATTTGCCCAATCACATAGCACACTGATGATGTAAGACAAAAGAACCCTTGCTTAGCTACTGAACTGCACATGTGTGGTCATGCATCTGGAGGAGTGGCAGAATCCTAACAGATACTATCTGTCCTGAATGCTTGATTTCTCTGAGCACTAAGGCCTGGCCTTAGAATTTTCCATACTCTGAAATCTTGAAAAATTTTGTCAGCTTGGAGATAATTGGATAGAACTGCCTTACGTCCACAGTTTTTGGGTTCTATGGTCTCACTCTCCCTACAGCACCAGTCTTGTTGGCTAGGGTCATTGTGCCTCCAGATTCCTGCCTATCTGGGAACTGGGACCTTGAAAATTCTGCCCTGACCATGGCACTGGAGACACTGGCCCCTTCTTCATTTCCCTGAACTCTACTTGTCCAAAAAAAAACCCTACCTACAGGGCCACATATTCCATTTACTGCCCAACATTCTTCACATTCCTCCCCCTATCCACTCCCCCTCTTCCTCCCCCTCTGGAGAACCAAATTCCTCCTCCTTACTTTCTTGTCTTTCCCTGGCTCCCACTGATCCTATCTATCTCCCAATGCCTCAATCTACATCCTGGTCCCCTTCTACACACTGGCCTAATTAATGCCCATGAATTTTCCCCAGTTTCTTCTCATACTCAGTCTCACCAGACTCCTGCCTTCCCGCCATTTCATTTCTTCATCAGCACCAGATATTAGAAATAGATTAGAAAAGGCTGAGGAGGGTCCCCAAACTCGCCTACATAAATTGGTGAAAATGGTTTTTACATTATTAATGACAGCTGAGTCATCCCAAAAGATAGACAAGACTGCAACAGAATACACACCAAGCCCAAGGCTTAGTAGCTGCCCTGAGGCCACCAGGGCCCCCACAAGGGGGACAAGGGAAGTCAACCATGAGGCTCCATCCCAATGGACCTCAGACCAAGTCAAGTCCACCAGAAACCTGCTTCAAATGTGGCAAGCAGAGCCACTGGTCATGGTATTGCCCTGCCCCTAGCTGTCAAGGTCATACCCTGTGTACCAATAGCCTAGGCACTGGAAATTGGAATGCCACCATGCAGACTCATCCTCTATGCCATGCCATGGTGGTCGAGTTTCACTAATTTCAGCATCTGAGTCTCTTCCAGCCTTTCAGCTCCTAAGCCAAGTGGAGAACTAACAATGGCCTAGACCTGGTGACTCCTATTAACCTCTCTGAGCCTAGATTGATGCTGCAGGTAGCTGGTAGGTCCATTGATTTTCTTTTGGGCATGGGAACTACCTATTCTGTTTTGACATCTCACTCGGGTCCTGCATTTCCCTTGCCAATTTCTGTTATGGGGGCGGATTGGACCCCTTTTTTTCCACTTAAGATCTTGATACTTCCTTGCATTCTTTCGTGGCAATTTTTCTCACACTCTTTTTGGGTTATACCTGCTTGTCCTTCACCTCTGATTGCAATATTCTCAGCCATTTTGGGGCCACACTCACCTTGGTCACGACACTCTCTCCTGAGCATTTCACAGGTCCATTCATAGAGGATCCATCAGATATGACAACCTCTGTACCAGATTTGAGGACCCCAACCAGGAGAGGATTGGCAGCATCATGGAGCTCCTATTAGAAGCTCTCAACTTCTCCTGGGAGCTCCACATTCCCTATGACCCACATTCCTTGGGAAAAGTTGAGAAGGCCAATGGACTCCTCAAACACTAGCTCACCAAGCTCTCTATTGAACTCAGGTTATCTTGGCCCTCCCTTCTTCCCATTGCTCTTACCTGCCTCCAGGCCATCCCATGCTCTCCTACATGCCTGAGCCCTTCGGTGCTCCTTTACAGAAGGCCCTTTTTTCCTCCATCACCACCTCCCTGCCCCAAATCCCCCACTAGGTGGGTACTTCCCCTAACTCTCCCTTCTAAGTCCCTTTCTTCATTCACATGCTGTCAGCTATCTCCCTACCTGCATTCCAAAAGACCCAACTGCCCCTGAGCCTACCCCACTCTCCCTGGGAAACAGAGTACTCCTTAAACGGCTAGTTCCTAAACCTCTTGAGCCCCAATGGACAGGACCTTATATTGTGATCTTCACCACCCCCTCAGCTGCCAAACTCCTGGGACAACCATGCTGGTACCATCTCTTCAGGCTCAAGGGGACACCTACCTATTCAGGCTACATTGTCTGTCCAGCACCTGGGACCCTCCATCCTCTAGTTTTCCAAGATGTCCCAATGAAAGGCCTATCCGTTCTTCTGCCCTGTGCATTTATCTTTGTCAGTACAACTAGGGCAAATGTTAATAATCTATTTTCTCCTAGAAACTTGCCTTCTTTACTTCCTCAAGAAAGAGATGCCTGAAGTTTCCAGGATGACAACCACATGCTCTTTAAATCACACCTCTGGATAAATGTAAGCCCACCAGCTCTCAACTGCCCCCTCCTCCACATGATCCCATGCCCACAGGAAATAGCCAGACTTGAACCAGTGTCCCTATATTCAAAGACTCTGTAATGTTTGAGTGGGAGCTCCACCTCAACCCCTGGCACCCTGGCATCCATATATCCAAAGAGTCTGGAATGTTCTGATGGAAGATCCATCTCAACTCTCCTCCCCCATCTCTATCCCCAAACCTGCCTCTTCAAAGCCTGCTAAACACAGCTCCTTCCCCTAGAGAATCTCAAGACCATTCTCACAGGGTATTTAAGCTGCATCCCAGAAAACAGACATATGGTTTTCTGGTCTCTCATCCTGTCTCTTCTCTGGGGGGCTGGAGAACCACCCAGGAATGCTTTACCCATTAAATCAGGGCTTTTTCTAATTTGGTCTGATTTGGTTTGATTTGGATTGCTGTGTTGGTGAAGAGGCCGATCGGAGTGCAAAAATTTTTCACTCTCCACCAGGTCCTCCATTGTAACTGAGGACCAGACTCCAAGACTGTTATAACCAAGTCTCTCCAGTCTTCAGGAATAAGTCTATTTCAAATTGACCATGAGTTTAACATCTGCCTCACAAAAGGTGAGTGCATGCCATATAAAACTATCACTTCCTTGAATCTCCTAAAATCTAACATTTCCATGGGAGTCCATTCATCTCTTACACAGCTTTGGGGATATCTATCATTTGGTAATTCCTGTAAGGTTACTGGGTAAACTAATTTCATTGTTTGAAAACCTTATGCTGTTCCTCTCTAACATTATAATGCAACACTGAGATTGGTCTCCTTTAAATTCCTTTGTCTGGGTCTGAATATCTCTATGATCTGTTTCAATAAGTTTTTCTAAAACTTATCTTAGTACTCATATGAACCAACTTTTTTAGTGATGAAACAAAAAATGATAAAACCAATAATGTTTGTAATTGACATTACTTAAATCCTGTCTAAATTAATTATGCTTGCATTTAATTGTTCTATTTTCAAAACATCCAGTGTATTATCATATAGAAACCTGACTCCATTATAATAATGTTTCCCATTTTTTAATGTGGGGAAAAAACTTCTCTCTTTTAGTAAAAGTAAAAGTAAAGGTATTCTATTTTAGGTAATTGCTCCCTTTGACAATTCCCAATTGTCTCACTAAATCTGTTAAAGATTATTGGTGAAATTATTAAGGCCACTCCACGTAGTTAAAAGGAAGATTTATTTAGTGAGTAACTTACAAAAAGGGAAAGGTAGGTCGCAGAGTCTGGGGAAGGAGTATTGCAGTCCAGCGGTGTTCTCTGGAGCTCTGTTTGGTCCACCTCCACCATTCTGGGTCCCGGCACAGAGAGAGTGTTTGCCCATTCAGGTCTTGGGTCTCCAGGTGCCTCTCCTGGCCCTGCCTCGTAGGCGTGACAGTTGCCAGAGTCTCAATGGGGGTTAGAACTTCCAGATCCAAGCTGGAATGACTACCCACTACATCTCCCCCTTTTTGTCTAAATAAGAAGGTTCTAAACTAATACAAGACTATATACAAAGGAATGGTTATCAAATATTGTCCAGGAATAATGAGGGATAATCACCTAGATAAGATGGAACTACAACCAATGCAAACAATATCAAGCAAGAAACACATACTAAAATCCAGAGAAGTATAGGGCATAGGTAAATGGCATGTTATAAAGATCATTTCAAAAGGTGTCCTATCCTAAAGAACCTGAATCTAATAGTTAATATGTTCTATCTAAGATATTATATATACTAACTTGTAACTATAACTGGTAGTCTTCAATCCAATCAAAGACCTGAGAAGGAACATAATGGTACCTGAGAAATGGTAGATGGATGCAAGCAACTTTCGGGAATCTTGCAAGAGTAGACCAAGACAGCTGGCAGCCTGGACAGTCACCTAATGTTTCTCAGCATTGTTGGTGCATTCAAATTGGCTACAGGTCTAGAGTATCTGACAGACCATTTTCAGAAGCAGAAATTCTGAAAGACCATCTTACCCTGTCTTGGCAGAGTACAGTGGTTGCTTTCCTTGTGTCCTGCTTGTCCAGAAAGGACAGTACTGTGGGATGGTCTGTGTGTTAAATGCTCTGATTGGTCAATAAATAAACACTGATTGGCGAGTGGCTAGGCAGGAAGTATAGGTGGGACTAATAGAGAGGAGAAAAGAAAGAACAGGAAGGTGGAAGGAGACACTGCCAGCCGCCACCATGACAAGCAGCATGTGAAGACTCCGGTAAGCCACAAGCCACATGGCAAGGTATAGATTTATGGAAATGGATTAATTTAAGCTATAATAAGAGTTAGTAAGAAGCCTGCCATGGCCATACAGTTTGTAAGCAATATAAGTCTCTGTGTTTACTTGGTTGGGTCTGAGTAGCTGTGGGACTGACAGGTAACAGAGATTTGTCCTGACTGGGCAAGGCAGGAATACTCTAGCTACAAAAGATCATGATTCAGATGATGGTGAAATATGAACCTGACTGCTGCTGATTGAACAGTAGAAGCCCAAGTGGGTTTCAAGGCATCTACCTAGTTTGGAAGCATCCCAGGGACAGGGTTCAGGGAAAGCCCACAACCCTACTGAAGAGAAAAAGTCAAAGAGATAGACATCTGCATGGGGGAACATGTAAAAGCAGCTAATTTCTGTGGCGTTTGGAACTGAAATGCTTGTGGAGTTTGTGGCAGAGAGGCTGCAACAGAAAAATCCAAGACACACAACTCTAGTGTGTGCCAGTGGCTGCAAAGCCACAGGCTAGCAGCTTTTTCTTGAATTAATGCCCCACATTGGGTGCCAGTTTCTAATTAGTCTTAATAATAAAAACCTGGGGTCAGATATTGGAGTAAATGCTGAAAGATTGGAGAAGTAAAGGATTAGGCACTAGAGAAACTTCTTACCTTTACTGAATTCTCAAACCAAAAGGGGGCTGAGCTCCTGTTTCCTCCCACCATATATTACTCTCTCCACCTACCTAGTGCTCCACCACCTGGCTTTGTTGCTCTTTTAGACAGTATCAATCTTGTGTATTCCAGGGTGACTTTGAACTCCTAATCTTCCTGCTTCCTCCTCCCAAGTACTGGGATTAAAGATGCATGCCACTACTGTATGGCCTCTATGGTATACTAGTGGCTAGCTCCACACTCTGCTCTCCAGGCAAACTTTATTTGTTAGAGCACAAACAAAATATCACCACAAGCTTCTTTGTCATTCACTCTTATTCATATGAGGTTCGGAGGTCCATGGCCTTCTGGAATTCACCTATCTTTCTGACCCATCTTTCCACAGGATTGTCAGGACGACAAACATTTGCTGCCATGTCCCAAGGACACATCTTTACATCTTCACATGTGTGTGTGTGTGTGTGTGTGTGTGTGTGTGTGTGTGTGTGTGTGTGTATTTAGCATGTGCTCTCTCCTTCATCTCCCCAGCTCACACCCACAGTCTGGCAGCTTGAGCTGGTTCTCATTTACTTTATCTTCAGTTGTTTTTTAACATAGATGTTACAATTCCAGGATCAGATTCTCCCTGTCATTTGCATTTAAGACATCAATGCTAAGGACCTTCCCCTCATATAGGACAATTCTCTCCCTTCACAATTTTGTTCCTTTAGTTTGTCTTATGGAATCCTTGCAACTATATAAAAACATTGATAAATTTCCATTACAATCTAATATGACTTATCTTGATGCTAATTAGTTTATGTACAGCTTTACTTATATACATCATTTTTGCATTTACTGAAGATTGTTCATTGTATTTGACTTAACAAATTGAGTTTCAAACACATCTGCATACCAGATGAGCTAATCAAGCAGAGTTTCTATGACTGAGAAAAGGAACTCTCTCCATGGTAATGTTGTGAGTTCTATTTACAAGTTTCTCAGTAGAAGATGTCACAATTCTGTTTATTCCTATTGCTTCACTAAGTTTAAGGCTTCACTGTATTCTATGTGTGTACTTTTCCCCCAAATCTCAGGAACACAGTGCTTGCTGCTCAGCATTGGTTCTGGAAGTTGGTGGAAATGAATAAGGACTGGTGGGCAAATTTAGGACATCCAACCAGAGGAGGGGAAGAATGGGGAAGACTTTTGCTTCTCTTTGTCTTTTTTTTTCACAGTCCAATCAAGGGATAAAATCCACCTTTCAAATCATCATGGCATCCTGTGTTGCCACATACCCAACAGACATTGAGCCAACAAGCAAGCCATAAACTGAGTCTGCAAACCTGTGAGATGAGAAAATGGTTTTTCACTTTTCAAATTAATTATGCATTGTGTAATAATAATGAAAATGTATTAACACAGGCATGAGCTAAATAAGTATTAGTAGATTAGTATGTCAGTTCTGTACATGGTTACTCTGTGAACCTGTTTTGTCAAAGAACTTAAGACTATGCTTATTGCTCTTACCATGGATAAATTTGGGGCCTTTTAAATTAATGTTGTTAAAATCTTTGTTTTACATAGTGGTCTATATTACTGAATTCTGAGTTAAACTTTTACACTTTGTTTTTCTTAAAATGATTTGCTTTGACCTTCCATATTCACTTCTGTGATGCTTCTTGAGTCTTAAGGGAAGGAAAGTGGTAATATGCTGCAGGTGGGAGAGTCATCTTACTTTGGATGTGGCTTTTGGCAGGGTTTCCATGACCCAGTGAATGGCCCTATTTACATGTACATATCAGTAGCACTATGGACTTAATTTTTTTTAAAGAAAAGGACTTGAAGTTGTGAGTGAGATGTGGTAGGGAGTCTGGTTGAAGGTGGAGTGTGGCTCTGATCAAAGTATATTGCATACTTATGTGAAATTAAAAGAAAAAAGGACTTTTGTCTGAGTCATGCCTATTTGAGCATTCACATGGATATTTCCTAGGTAGCTATCAGTTGTGTCTAATTTGGACAGCAAGTATTTGTGCAGTCAATTATTATGGCATCTGATCTTTTGTTTCTCTTTTAGACAGCATATCAATATCAATTCTCTTTTAGACAGCATATCAATATCAATATCAATATCCATATCAATTCCTAAACATGTTTACATTTAAGTGCATCATTTGCTTTGAGCATATGTGCTTGTAAATTTGACCACAACTTGACACAAGTTATAGTCATTTGGAAGAATTGAATGTCATTTGAGAAAATGCCCCATCTAGATTGGCCTGTACGCAAGCTTGTAGTGCACTTTCTTGACTGAGGATTTATGTGGGAGAGTCCAGGGCATTATGGATAGTAGAGTCAGATGTTTCTCAGGTCCCACCAAGCCCCTGCAGTCCTGTTGCCCACTTATAAAATAATTGCTCAGAGGCTTAATATTATTTATAACTTCTTAGTCATTAGCTCAGGCTTATTACTGATTAGCTCTTACATTTAAATTCACCCATAATTCTTGTTTATGTTTAACCACATGAACAGCTTTCTACTTCATGTCTCATGTGGGTCAAGATACAGAGACACCAAAGTACAGAGATGCTGTGATGTGCAGACTTCAGCTACAGTATGGTGGGTTCACAGCATTTGGGCTTGAGTGAAGCATGGTGGATTCCTGCCACTGTACACAGTGGTATCTGCAAGCCATGCAGCATGGTGCATGGTGGATATAGTATTTGCTAGTACAGACAAAAAAAAGAAAGAAAGTAAAGGTTTTGGGGCTACACACTACTGGATGGAAGCATAAACCAACTACTTCCTAGAGTTGGCAGTGAGCATGGTTTCCGAGCTGGTGGTAAACATAGTTCTGCCATGTTAGAATGCTGAGGTGGCAAAACCAGCAACCAAAGCTGCCATTTCAGTACGAGCCACTGCAGTTTAAAGCAATAGATTCACAATACGGCAGATTCAGATGGAATAAGACTTTAAATGATTTACAGTGTGTGTGGAAGAGATAGGAAAATGAATATAGACAGTTATATAAAGAAATAGAAAGTTTTGAAAAATAAGGTCTTTAAAGAGAAAGTAAAACATAATATAAAAAATAAACATTGTGAACATGGAAATCACAGAGTCTGGATTATATTGTCTTTGGGATTTTTAACTGCAGAGAGACATTTGATTGTAAAGGCTACTCAGTTAAACCAATAAATGTATTTTAAAGGTATCTTGACTTCAAAATATGTTGCTTTGGAAAGGAGGCTCTGTTTTTGTTTCCACAGAAAGAAAGAGACTATGGATTTGTTCCAGGTTAAGATGGATCAGATTTGATCAAGCCAGATCTCCTGAACTTTAACAGATGGTAACTATAAACAAAGATTATAGCCAGTCTTCCCAGGACTTGAACATTATCTCGAAATTTCTCAAGATCCCTATTAGATTGCCACTGTCCCCTGCCAGCAGGAAGTCGTATGAGAAGCTATGCTCAAATTCCCAAAATATTGTTTATGAATGCTTATTTTGATTTAAAGGGGGTTGATTATAAATGCAATCTCTAAAGAAGAAAAGGGGATATTATAGATATGATAGGATAAAGAGTAACTACTTGTTTAAAATGTTTTACATTGACATATATTTTAGTTTATGGAAGCAAATTTAAAGTTAACTTTGTTATACTGTTTGTATATTTCTACTCTTTGTTTAAGGTATTATGTTTATGCAAATCATTTTAAATTGTAATGTATAATTAAGAAATACAGATTAATAATTAGTCATCTATGGTAATCAAATTCATCGTCATGTTAACATTTTTAGGTATATAAAGATGTATTTCAATTAGGTAGGTAATCTTCAAATTGTTTCAAAGACCTACAGAATATGGCATTTAAAATGTTTTTAAAAACTTGACTTTCCTGGAAAATGAGACATGTCTGCTTCTGGCAGTATCAATTACTTCAAGGAGGATGATGGGCATAAAAGAAACTCATTATGGAGTTTGCTTTCTTCATGGCAAAAGTTAGTCACTGGGCAAAAAAGTGTCCTTACATTAACTGATTGACAGATGTTGTATAAACTGGACATGCAGGACCCATAGAAAGGTGACCACTGAATTTGCCAAAACAAATCAAAATAATCCTTCAGGTTCCTGCTTTGCAAAGGAGACTGCCAGACATTCTACAGGACAAACAGAGAAGCAACTGAGATACTCTAGTCCTATAGGCTGAAGATGGATGTCCCAACATTGCAGAGGAACTTTGGATGACTGTCCAGGTAGCCATCTGTCTCTGTCATTCAAGACTTTTGGAAGTTGCTTAATGCACTTCCTGTTTACTTAGGTAATATTATATCCTTCTGGGGTCTTTGATATAGTTGAAGACTAGATAGTTACAATTTTCCTTTGTTATGATAAAAGATAAATTAGATATGAAATTTTAAACTCATATATGATAGAATAAATTAGATATGAAATTTTAGACTCATATATGATAGAATATTTTCTTTAATTTTACAAAATACAAATAGACTAGATATAGTAACTGTAATTATTGTTTGAAAACTGTTTTGGTATATGTAATTTTACTATGTTAAAGTTATAAAATCTTACTTTTTGATTAGACAGAAAAGGGGAAGTACTGTGGTATGCCATTCTGTATGCTGTGAATATGTGTAGCTCTGATTGGTTGATAAATAAAGTGCTGATTGGCCAGTAGCCAGGCAGGAAGTATAGGTGGGCTAAGCAGACAAGAAGAATTCTGATAAAGGAAGGGCAGAGTCAGGAGTCACCAGCCAGACACAGAAGAAGCAAGATGACAAAGCAGAACTGAGAAGAGGTAGCAAGCCATGTGACTAAGCATAAATAAGAATTGTAGGTTAATTTAAGTGTAAGAGCTAATCAGTAATAAACCTGGCTAATGGCTGAGCAGTTATAAATAACATTAAACCTCTGAATGATTATTTATAAGTGGGCACAGGATTGTGGGACTCGGTAGGACCCGAGAAACATCCGGCTACAGGTGGTATCACCCTTGGGCTGGTAGTCCTGGGTGCAATAAGCAAGCAGACTTAGCAAGCCATGGGGAGCAAGACACATAATCAATATTCCTTCATATCTTCTGTTTAGTTCCTGAGTACCTGCATTCAGATCCCTAAAACCCACAATAAAGCTGAGTGTAGGTGAACATACACCTGCAACTCCAGCACTGTGATGGATGGAGACATGAGGATAGCCAATGCTTTCTGGCTGGCAGAGGAGTTTCAGGTTCAGAGAGAGACCTTGTGTCAAGAGAGTAAGTTGCAGAGTGAGATAGCAGGACACCAACACTCTCTTCTATCCTCCTCATGAACATGCACAGGTATACATCCAGTATATATAAGGACATACACTATACCACCCAAGACACACATTAATAATAATTTTATATTTAAATACATAATACAGTTTGACATCCCTTTCTCTTATATTCTCATCCCCCATCCATTTATTGCCCCCACTTGTCCCCAGTTTACTCAAGAGACCTTATCTATTTCACCTTCCCAGGGCAATCCATGCATCTTGCTTAGAGTCCTCCTTGTTATCGAGCTTCTCTGGAACTGTGGGTTGTATTCTGGTTATCCTTTGCTTTACACCTAGTATCCACTTACAAGTGAGTACATACCATATTTGTTTTTCTGAGTCTGGGTTACCTCCCTCAGGATATTTTCTAGTTCAAATGGAAGAGATATCTTGATAGAGAGAGACACATGGGGATAGGGAGAAACTGGGTGCTAGTGAAGTTCCCAGGAATGCACAAGAATGACCCCAGATAAAACTACTAGTGAAGAGGGCACCTGAGCTGGCCTACCCCAGTAATCAGATTGGTGAATGCCCCATCATCATAGAGCTTTCATCCAGTAACTGATGGAAGCAGATACAGATATCCATACACAAGCACCAGGTAGAGCTCCAGAAGTCCAGTTGAAGAACAAGAAGAGGACATCAAAGGGCATTAAAATCATGATTGGGAAATTGACATAGACAACTGAATCAATTTAGTGAGAACTCATGAACTTTAGATAAACAACTATGGAGCCTGCATGGGACTGGACTAGACCCTCTGCATAAGTGAGACAGTTGTGTAGCTTGGTCTATTTAAGGGTCCCCTGGCAGTGGGATCAGTATCTATCTCTGGTGCATGAACTGGATTTCTGGATCCCATTATCTGTGTTGGAACACCTTGAACAGGCTTGATTCAGGAAGAAGTGTCTTGGACCTGCCTCAACTGAATATACCAAATGCTGCTAATTCCCCATGGGAGGCCTTTCCATTTTAGAGGAGGAGGTGAGTGGTGGGTTGGAAGATGGCTGGAGGGAGTAGGAGGGATAATGGGGATCTGTGGTTGGTATGAAAAATGAATAAAAAATTTCTTAATAAAGAAAATAAACACATGCATACATAATAAAAAGTATATGCCAAAGCTCAAAGTAAAATATTATTGATACAACTTAAACAAGTACATTCAAAATCACAATTAATGCAATTAAATCCCTTGGCTACCTATAGACTGTAGAATTGCAAGTATGTGAAGGCTGAGCATATCCTGACCAAATGCCATCTAAAAATATATGAAAGAATTAGTGACAATATATGGTAGATACCAATGAAACAATGTCATTTGTGTGACATATATAGGGAAATTAGAATACAGATGAAATTCATAATTATGTTCCAAATGATATGCTCCTTACGTAGAAATTAGAAATTCAATCATTCCATCCTAAATGCAATGCCATTACAAACTTGAAAATAGAAAAGTTAAAGAAGTGAATGAGAATAAGAGGTAGACATTTTTTGTTATGTTTGTATAAGTATAAAATGAAAGATTTGTGATCTGGACATTTCCACTAGAAAGGTGACTTGATTGTTAGTTTATCCTGAATGAGAACCTTGCTTTGAAATGTGGAAGATGGGCTCAGTAGGTAACAGCATTTTGGTTAAAGCATTAGAACCTGTCTTAGACTCTCTAACACCACTCAAAAAAGCAGGGAATGGTTGCTTGTGCCTATAATCCAAATGTTGGAAGGGGGAGACAAATGACCAGGTATTTTCTGGATAGTCAACCTGGCTAAAGAGGCAAGCTTCAATTTCATTGAAAGCCCCCCCCCTAAAGTAATAAAGCACTGATGGAAACAGATGGTTAACATTCTCTTCTGACCTCTGCTTGGGCACACATGGGGATCACACACACACACACACACACACACACACACACACACACACGTACACACAAAAATACCCCCATACATACACACTATACATATAGAAAACACATACATACACGTATATACCCCACATACACTCATGCACAATAAATATTCACACATATACCACAGACACACACACATATACATACATATCATATATGTATACACACTATATACATACACAAACACAAACATATGCATACCACATATTGACTCAAACCAGAAGGAATAACGTTCCTGAGCAACTTGTCAAGTGAGAGAATCCAAAATGAGAAATTAAGATGACCAAAAGAATAGCTGGGATTGGGATTCTTTCATATGCTGATGACTTATGCTCAGCAAGGTTATAAAGAAATACAGCATCCTATATATTATCTAAAGTGGGAAAATTGCCAAGTACAGTAGACTGCTAAGCCAGTGTTGGCAAAGAGATCACAGGATACCTCAGAAACCTTAGGACGGATAACCATAATCCCAGGGCAAGAATAAGATTCCTAGAAGTCACAACTTTGACTCCTTGAATTCACTGGGCTCCAGTCCTAAATAGGCCATGCTACATGCTCTCTTGGACAAGGATGTAGAAATAAAGTCCTCTTTGTCTTTTCATTATGTCCTCTGAGAAAATTTGAGTTGGTCTTTATCCCCATAACATACATATACACCTTCTGCTAAAATACACAAAGTATATCCTTCAATTATAAAGGAGAGAAATTCCAAGTTAAAGGCATGTGGCTGTCTGCTTCATGAATGGTTGATAGTCTTCTTGCTCTATCCTCATACAGGAAATAAATAAGGAAATGGTCTGATTTTTAATAGGCATTATTCTATGTATGAGCTGATAAACATGGCCACAGCCATTGTTTTTTAACTGAAAGATCTCATGTTGTAATAACATCAAATAGCAAGGTATGGTTTCAACATGGAAGCTTTGTGAGAAAGCTTACATCCAGTGCATGATAGTCACTGTATTTGGTTTGAAGACTGTGGTGATTATAGATTTTTCTGTAATAATCCTCCTGTCCTCTATACAGGAACAGTCCTAGTAACTACCTATTTGTCATGGCCTTGTATTTGCCATTGAGAAAATCACCAGAAACCACCTTCTTTTACCTAATATGGTTGTAGGATATGGTATTTACAGTGCTGGGCTAAATCAAAAAGAGAGAGTATAGAGTTTCCTCATTTGACTCCTGGGGAGAATCAAACCTGCAAAAGAGAAGAAAATATGTGGCAACAATCACAGGAAGAACATGGGAAATTTCTTCCCTAATTGGCATATTTCTGGGACTTTATAAATATTCAGGTGAGATTAGATGGATGGAAACAAATAAAAGCATTCTCCTTACATTCACCATTTGCATATGAACAAAAAGGAGACTGGATTTGCATATGATTCAAAGTGCATAGTCTTGGGTTGGGTGGTGGCCTATGAATCATGTGACATGAATTCTAATTGGTCTTAATAATGAAAACCCAGAGTCAGATATTGGGGTAAATGCTGAAATATCAGAGAAGTAAAGGAGCAGCCAAAGTCACCTCTTAAACTCCATAACTCTAACACTTCAGACTGAAAAGTGGACCAAGCTCCTGTCTCTGCCCACCTTATATT